>NW_028142425.1:0-69039 GCF_055691185.1 Crinia signifera
TCCGCTTTGGGGGCCAGCAACAGTTGCCAGGGCAACCCTGGGCATGGCTGGGGGCTCAAGGGGGCCTGGACCCGCCCACTTCCGCTTTGGGGCCAGCAACAGTTGCCAGGGCAACCCTGGGCATGGCAGGGGGCTCAAGGGGGCCTGGACCCCGCCCACTTCCGCTTGGGGGCCAGCAACAGTTGCCAGGGCAACCCTGGGGCATGGCAGGGGGCTCAAGGGGGCCTGGACCCGCCCACTTCCGCTTTGGGGGCCAGCAACAGTTGCCAGGGCAACCCTGGGCATGGCAGTGGGCTTTAAGGGGGCCTGGAAACGCCCACTTCCGCTTTGGGGGCCAGCAACAGTTGCCAGGGCAACCCTGGGCATGGCAGGGGGCTTAAAGGGGGCCTGGACCCGCCCACTTCCGCTTTTGGGGCCAGCAACAGTTGCCAGGGCAACCCTGGGCACGGCAGGGGGCTTTAAGGGGGCCTGGACCCGCCCACTTCCGCTTTGGGGGCCAGCAACAGTTGCCAGGGCAACCCTGGGCATGGCAGGGGGCTCAAGGGGGCCTGGACCCGCCCACTTCCGCTTTGGGGCCAGCAACAGTTGCCAGGGCAACCCTGGGCATGGCAGGGGGCTCAAGGGGGCCTGGACCCGCCCACTTCCGCTTTTGGGGGCCAGCAACAGTTGCCAGGGCAACCCTGGGCATGGCAGGGGGCTCAAGGGGGCCTGGACCCGCCCACTTCCGCTTTGGGGGCCAGCAACAGTTGCCAGGGCAACCCTGGGCATGGCAGGGGGCTCAAGGGGGCCTGGACCCGCCCACTTCCGCTTTGGGGGCCAGCAACAGTTGCCAGGGCACCCTGGGCATGGCAGGGGGCTTAAGGGGGCCTGGACCCGCCCACTTCCGCTTTGGGGGCCAGCAACAGTTGCCAGGGCAACCCTGGGCATGGCAGGGGGCTCAAGGGGGCCTGGACCCGCCCACTTCCGCTTTGGGGGCCAGCAACAGTTGCCAGGGCAACCCTGGGCATGGCAGGGGGCTTAAAGGGGGCCTGGACCCGCCCACTTCCGCTTTTGGGGCCAGCAACAGTTGCCAGGGCAACCCTGGGCACGGCAGGGGGCTTAAGGGGGCCTGGACCCGCCCACTTCCGCTTTGGGGGCCAGCAACAGTTGCCAGGGCAACCCTGGGCATGGCAGGGGGCTCAAGGGGGCCTGGACCCGCCCACTTCCGCTTTGGGGCCAGCAACAGTTGCCAGGGCAACCCTGGGCATGGCATGGGGCTCAAGGGGGCCTGGACCCGCCCACTTCCGCTTTGGGGGCCAGCAACAGTTGCCAGGGCAACCCTGGGCATGGCAGGGGGCTCAAGGGGGCCTGGACCCGCCCACTTCCGCTTTGGGGGGCCAGCAACAGTTGCCAGGGCAACCCTGGGCATGGCAGGGGGCTCAAGGGGGCCTGGACCCGCCCACTTCCGCTTTGGGGGCCAGCAACAGTTGCCAGGGCAACCCTGGGCATGGCAGGGGGCTTTAAGGGGGCCTGGACCCGCCCACTTCCGCTTTGGGGGCCAGCAAACAGTTGCCAGGGCAACCCTGGGCATGGCAGGGGCTCAAGGGGGCCTGGACCCGCCCACTTCCGCTTTGGGGGCCAGCAACAGTTGCCAGGGCAACCCTGGGCATGGCAGTGGGCTTTAAGGGGGCCTGGACCCGCCCACTTCCGCTTTGGGGGCCAGCAACAGTTGCCAGGGCAACCCTGGGCATGGCAGGGGGCTTTAAGGGGGCCTGGACCCGCCCACTTCCGCTTTGGGAGCCAGCAACAGTTGCCAGGCCAACCCTGGGCATGGCAGGGGGCTTTAAGGGGGCCTGGACCCGCCCACTTCCGCTTTGGGGGCCAGCAACAGTTGCCAGGGCAACCCTGGGCATGGCAGGGGGCTCAAGGGGGCCTGGACCCGCCCACTTCCGCTTTGGGGGCCAGCAACAGTTGCCAGGGCAACCCTGGGCATGGCAGGGGGCTCAAGGGGGCCTGGACCCGCCCACTTCCGCTTTGGGGGCCAGCAACAATTGCCAGGGCAACCCTGGGCATGGCAGGGGGCTCAAGGGGGCCTGGACCCGCCCACTTCCGCTTTGGGGGCCAGCAACAGTTGCCAGGGCAACCCTGGGCATGGCAGGGGGCTCAAGGGGGCCTGGACCCGCCCACTTCCGCTTTGGGGGCCAGCAACAGTTGCCAGGGCAACCCTGGGCATGGCAGGGGGCTTTAAGGGGGCCTGTACCCGCCCACTTCCGCTTTGGGGGCCAGCAACAGTTGCCAGGGCAACCCTGGGCATGGCAGGGGACTCAAGGGGGCCTGGACCCGCCCACTTCCGCTTTGGGGCCGGCAACAGTTGCCAGGGCAACCCTGGGCATGGCAGGGGGCTCAAGGGGGCCTGGACCCGCCCACTTCCGCTTTGGGGGCCAGCAACAGTTGCCAGGGCAACCCTGGGCATGGCAGGGGGCTTGATTGGGCCGGACAGTTGCCAGCATGCAGGGGGCTAAGGGCTGGACCGCCCATCCGCTTTGGGGCACGCACATGGCAGGGGGCTCAAGGGGGCCTGGACCCGCCCACTTCCGCTTTGGGGGCCAGCAACAGTTGCCAGGGCAACCTGGGCATGGCAGGGCGGCTTAAGGGGGCCTGGACCCGCCCACTTCCGCTTTGGGGCCAGCAACAGTTGCCAGGGCAACCCTGGGCATGGCAGGGGGCTCAAGGGGGCCTGGACCCGCCCACTTCCGCTTTGGGGGCCAGCAACAGTTGCCAGGGCAACCCTGGGCATGGCAGGGGGCTCAAGGGGGCCTGGACCCGCCCACTTCCGCTTTGGGGGCCAGCAACAGTTGCCAGGGCAACCCTGGGCATGGCAGGGGGCTCAAGGGGGCCTGGACCCGCCCACTTCCGCTTTGGGGGCCAGCAACAGTTGCCAGGGCAACCCTGGGCATGGCAGGGGGCTCAAGGGGGCCTGGACCCGCCCACTTCCGCTTTGGGGGCCAGCAACAGTTGCCAGGGCAACCCTGGGCATGGCAGGGGGCTCAAGGGGGCCTGGACCCGCCCACTTCCGCTTTGGGGGCAAGCAACAGTTGCCAGGGCACCCTGGGCATGGCAGGGGGCTCAAGGGGGCCTGGACCCGCCCACTTCCGCTTTGGGGGCCAGCAACAGTTGCCAGGGCAACCCTGGGCATGGCAGGGGGCTTTAAGGGGGCCTGGACCCGCCCACTTCCGCTTTGGGGGCCAGCAACAGTTGCCAGGGCAACCCTGGGCATGGCAGGGGGCTCAAGGGGGCCTGGACCCGCCCACTTCCGCTTTGGGGCCAGCAACAGTTGCCAGGGCAACCCTGGGCATGGCAGTGGGCTTAAGGGGGCCTGGACCCGCCCACTTCCGCTTTGGGGGCCAGCAACAGTTGCCAGGGCAACCCTGGGCATGGCAGGGGGCTTAAGGGGGCCTGGACCCGCCCACTTCCGCTTTGGGGGCCAGCAACAGTTGCCAGGGCAACCCTGGGCATGGCAGGGGGCTTTAAGGGGGCCTGGGACCCGCCCACTTCCGCTTTGGGGGCCAGCAACAGTTGCCAGGGCCAACCCTGGGCATGGCAGGGGCTCAAGGGGGCCTGGACCCGCCCACTTCCGCTTTGGGGGCCAGCAACAGTTGCCAGGGCAACCCTGGGCATGGCAGGGGTCTCAAGGGGGCTGGACCCGCCCACTTCCGCTTTGGTGGCCAGCAACAGTTGCCAGGGCAACCCTGGGCATGGCAGGGGGCTCAAGGGGGCCTGGAACCGCCCACTTCCGCTTTGGGGGCCAGCAACAATTGCCAGGGCAACCCTGGGCATGACATGGGGCTTAAGGGGGCCTGGACCCGCCCACTTCAGCTTTGGGGGCCAGCAACAGTTGCCAGGCCAACCCTCTGGGCATGGCAGGGGGCTCAAGGGGGCCTGGACCCGCCCACTTCCGCTTTGGGGGCCAGCAACAGTTGCCAGGGCAACCCTGGGCATGGCAGGGGGCTCAAGGGGGCCTGGACCCGCCCACTTCCGCTTTGGGGGCCAGCAACAGTTGCCAGGGCAACCCTGGGCATGGCAGGGGGCTTAAAGGGGGCCTGGACCCGCCCACTTCCGCTTTGGGGGCCAGCAACAGTTGCCAGGGCAACCCTGGGCATGGCAGGGGGCTTAAAGGGGGCCTGGACCCGCCCACTTCCGCTTTGGGGGCCAGCAACAGTTGCCAGGGCAACCCTGGGCATGGCAGGGGGCTCAAGGGGGCCTGGACCCGCCCACTTCCGCTTTGGGGGCCAGCAACAGTTGCCAGGGCAACCCTGGGCATGGCAGTGGGCTTTAAGGGGGCCTGTACCCGCCCACTTCCGCTTTGGGGGCCAGCAACAGTTGCCAAGGCAACCCTGGGCATGGCAGGGGGCTCAAGGGGGCCTGGACCCGCCCACTTCCGCTTTGGGGGCCAGCAACAGTTGCAAGGGCAACCCTGGGCATGGCAGGGGGCTTAAGGGGGCCTGGACCCGCCCACTTCCGCTTTGGGGGCCAGCAACAGTTGCCAGGGCAACCCTCGGCATGGCAGGGGGCTTTCAAGGGGGCCTGGACCCGCCCACTTCCGCTTTGGGGGCCAGCAACAGTTGCCAGGGCAACCCTGGGCATGGCAGGGGCTTTAAGGGGGCCTGGACCCGCCCACTTCCGCTTTGGGGGCCAGCAACAGTTGCCAGGCAACCCTGGGCATGGCAGGGGGCTCAACGGGGCCTGGACCCGCCCACTTCCGCTTTGGGGGCCAGCAACAGTTGCCAGGGCAACCCTGGGCATGGCAGGGGGCTCAAGGGGGCCTGGACCCGCCCACTTCCGCTTTGGGGGCCAGCAACAGTTGCCAGGGCAACCCTGGGCATGGCAGGGGGCTTAAGGGGGCCTGGACACGCCCACTTCCGCTTTGGGGGCCAGCAACAGTTGCCAGGGCAACCCTGGGCATGGCAGGGGGCTTAAGGGGGCCTGGACTCGCCCACTTCCGCTTTGGGGGCCAGCAACAGTTGCCAGGGCAACCCTGGGCATGGCAGGGGGCTTTAAGGGGGCCTGGACCCGCCCACTTCCGCTTTGGGGGCCAGCAACAGTTGCCATGGCAACCCTGGGCATGGCAGGGGGCTTTAAGGGGGCCTGGACCCGCCCACTTCCGCTTTGGGGGCCAGCAACAGTTGCCAGGGCAACCCTGGGCATGGCAGGGGGCTCAAGTGGGCCTGGACCCGCCCACTTCCGCTTTGGGGGCCAGCAACAGTTGCCAGGGCAACCCTGGGCATGGCAGGGGGCTCAAGGGGGCCTGGACCCCGCCCACTTCCGCTTTGGGGGCCAGCAACAAATGCCAGGGCAACCCTGGGCATGGCAGGGGGCTCAAGTGGGCCTGGACCCGCCCACTTCCGCTTTGGGGGCCAGCAACAGTTGCCAGGGCAACCCTGGGCATGGCAGGGGGCTCAAGGGGGCCTGGACCCGCCCACTTCCGCTTTGGGGGCCAGCAACAGTTGCCAGGGCAACCCTGGGCATGGCAGGGGGCTCAAGGGGGCCTGGACCCGCCCACTTCCGCTTTGGGGGCCAGCAACAGTTGCCATGGCAACCCCTGGGCATGGCAGGGGGCTTAAGGGGGCCTGGACCCGCCCACTTCCGCTTTGGGGGCTAGCAACAGTTGCCAGGGCAACCCTGGGCATGGCAGGGGGCTCAAGGGGGCCTGGACCCGCCCACTTCCGCTTTGGGGCCAGCAACAGTTGCCAGGGCAACCCTGGGCATGGCAGGGGGCTCAAGGGGGCCTGGACCCGCCCACTTCCGCTTTGGGGGCCAGCAACAGTTGCCAGGGCAACCCTGGGCATGGCAGGGGGCTCAAGGGGGCCTGGACCCGCCCACTTCCGCTTTGGGGGCCAGCAACAGTTGCCAGGGCAACCCTGGGCATGGCAGGGGGCTTAAGGGGGCCTGGACCCGCCCACTTCCGCTTTGGGGGCCAGCAACAGTTGCCAGGGCAATCCTGGGCATGGCAGGGGGCTTTAAGGGGGCCTGGACCCGCCCACTTCCGCTTTGGGGGCCAGAAACAGTTGCCAGGGCAACCCTGGGCATGGCAGGGGCTTTAAGGGGCCCTGGACCCGCCCACTTCCGCTTTGGGGGCCAGAAACAGTTGCAAGGGCAACCCTGGGCATGGCAGGGGGCTTAAGGGGGCCTGGACCTGCCCACTTCCGCTTTGGGGGCCAGCAACAGATGCCAGGGCAACCCTGGGCATGGCAGGGGGCTCAAGGGGGCCTGGACCCGCCCACTTCCGCTTTGGGGGCCAGCAACAGTTGCCAGGGCAATCCTGGGCATGGCAGGGGGCTTTAAGGGGGCCTGGACCCGCCCACTTCCGCTTTGGGGGCCAGCAACAGTTGCCAGGGCAACCCCTGGGCATGGCAGGGGGCTTTAAGGGGGCCTGGACCCGCCCACTTCCGCTTTGGGGGCCAGCAACAGTTGCCAGGGCAACCCTGGGCATGGCAGGGGGCTTAAGGGGGCCTGGACCCGCCCACTTCCGCTTTGGGGGCCAGCAACAGTTGCCAGGGCAACCCTGGGCATGACATGGGGCTTAAGGGGGCCTGGACCCGCCCACTTCCGCTTTGGGGGCCAGCACAGTTGCCAGGCCAACCCTGGGCATGGCAGGGGGCTCAAGGGGGCCTGGACCCGCCCACTTCCGCTTTGGGGCCAGCAACAGTTGCCAGGGCAACCCTGGGCATGGCAGGGGGCTCAAGGGGGCCTGGACCCGCCCACTTCCGCTTTGGGGGCCAGCAACAGTTGCCAGGGCAACCCTGGGCATGGCAGGGGGCTCAAGGGGGCCTGGACCCGCCCACTTCCGCTTTGGGGGCCAGCAACAGTTGCCAGGGCAACCCTGGGCATGGCAGGGGGCTCAAGGGGGCCTGGACCCGCCCACTTCCGCTTTGGGGGCCAGCAACAGTTGCCAGGGCAACCCTTGGCATGGCAGGGGGCTCAAGGGGGCCTGGACCCGCCCACTTCCGCTTTGGGGGCCAGCAACAGTTGCCAGGGCAACCCTGGGCATGGCAGGGGGCTCAAGGGGGCCTGGACCCGCCCACTTCCGCTTTAGGGGCCAGCAACAGTTGCCAGGCAACCCTGGGCATGGCAGGGGAGCTCAAGGGGGCCTGGACCCGCCCACTTCCGCTTTGGGGGCCAGCAACAGTTGCCAGGGCAACCCTGGGCATGGCAGGGGGCTTTAAGGGAGCCTGGACCCGCCCACTTCCGCTTTGGGGGCCAGCAACAGTTGCCAGGGCAACCCCTGGGCATGGCAGGGGGCTTTAAGGGGGCCTGGACCCCGCCCACTTCCGCTTTGGGGCCAGCAACAGTTGCCAGGGCAACCCTGGGCATGGCAGGGGGCTCAAGGGGGCCTGGACCCGCCCACTTCCGCTTTGGGGGCCAGCAACAGTTGCCAGGGCAACCGTGGGCATGGCAGGGGGCTCAAGGGGGCCTGGACCCGACCACTTCCGCTTTAGGGGCCAGCAACAGTTGCCAGGGCAACCCTGGGCATGGCAGGGGGCTCAAGGGGGCCTGGAACCGCCCACTTCCGCTTTGGGGCCAGCAACCCTGGGCATGGCAGGGGGCTTAAGGGGGCCTGGACCCGCCCACTTCCGCTTTGGGGGCCAGCAAAAGTTGCCAGGGCAACCCTGGGTACGGCAGGGGGCTTAAGGGGGCCTGGACCCGCCCACTTCCGCTTTGGGGGCCAGCAACAGTTGCCAGGGCAACCCTGGGCACGGCAGGGGGCTCAAGGGGGCCTGGACCCGCCCACTTCCGCTTTGGGGCCAGCAACAGGGGCCAGGGCAACCCTGGGCACGGCAGGGGGCTCAAGGGGGCCTGGACCCGCCCACTTCCGCTTTGGGGGCCAGCAACAGTTGCCAGGGCAACCCTGGGCATGGCAGGGGGCTCAAGGGGGCCTGGACCCGCCCACTTCCGCTTTGGGGGCCAGCAACAGTTGCCAGGGCAACCCTGGGCATGGCAGGGGGCTCAAGGGGGCCTGGACCCCGCCCACTTCCGCTTTGGGGGCCAGCAACAGTTGCCAGGGCAACCCTGGGCATGGCAGGGGGCTCAAGGGGGCCTGGACCCGCCCACTTCCGCTTTGGGGGCCAGCAACAGTTGCCAGGGCAACCCTGGGCATGGCAGGGGGCTCAAGGGGGCCTGGACCCGCCCACTTCCGCTTTGGGGGCCAGCAACAGTTGCCAGGGCAACCGTGGGCATGGCAGGGGGCTCAAGGGGGCCTGGACCCGACCACTTCCGCTTTAGGGGCCAGCAACAGTTGCCAGGGCAACCCTGGGCATGGCAGGGGGCTCAAGGGGGCCTGGAACCGCCCACTTCCGCTTTGGGGGCCAGCAACCCTGGGCATGGCAGGGGGCTTAAGGGGGCCTGGACCCGCCCACTTCCGCTTTGGGGGCCAGCAAAAGTTGCCAGGGCAACCCTGGGCACGGCAGGGGGCTTAAGGGGGCCTGGACCCGCCCACTTCCGCTTTGGGGGCCAGCAACAGTTGCCAGGGCAACCCTGGGCACGGCAGGGGGCTCAAGGGGGCCTGGACCCGCCCACTTCCGCTTTGGGGGTCAGCAACAGGGGCCAGGGCAACCCTGGGCACGGCAGGGGGCTCAAGGGGGCCTGGACCCGCCCACTTCCGCTTTGGGGGCCAGCAACAGTTGCCAGGGCAACCCTGGGCATGGCAGGGGGCTTAAGGGGGCCTGGACCCGCCCACTTCCGCTTTGGGGCCAGCAACAGTTGCCAGGGCAACCCTGGGCATGGCAGGGGGCTCAAGGGGGCCTGGACCCGCCCACTTCCGCTTTGGGGACCAGCAACAGTTGCCAGGGCAACCCTGGGCATGGCAGGGGGCTCAAGGGGGCCTGGACCCGCCCACTTCCGCTTTGGGGGCCAGCAACAGTTGCCAGGGCAACCCTGGGCATGGCAGGTGGCTTAAGGGGGCCTGGACCCGCCCACTTCCGATTTGGGGACCAGCAAAAGTTGCCAGGAAAACCCTGGGCATGGCAGGGGGCTTAAGGGGGCCTGGACACGCCCACTTCCGCTTTGGGGGCCAGCAACAGTTGCCAGGGCAACCCTGGGCATGGCAGGGGGCTTTAAGGGGGCCTGGACCCGCCCACTTCCGCTTTAGGGGCCAGCAACAGTTGCCATGGCAACCCTGGACATGGCAGGGGGCTTTAAGGGGGCCTGGACCCGCCCACTTCCGCTTTGGGGGCCAGCAACAGTTGCCAGGGAAACCCTGGGCATGGCAGGGGGCTCAAGTGGGCCTGGACCCGCCCACTTCCGCTTTGGGGGCCAGAAACAGTTGCCAGGGCAACCCTGGGCATGGCAGGGGGCTCAAGGGGGCCTGGACCCGCCCACTTCCGCTTTGGGGGCCAGCAACAGTTGCCATGGCAACCCTGGGCATGGCAGGGGGCTTTTAGGGGGCCTGGACCCGCCCACTTCCGCTTTGGGGGCCAGCAACAGTTGCCAGGGCAACCCTGGGCATGGCAGGGGGCTCAAGGGGGCCTGGACCCGCCCACTTCCGCTTTGGGGGCCAGCAACAGTTGCCAGGGCAACCCTGGGCATGGCAGGGGGCTCAAGGGGGCCTGGACCCGCCCACTTCCGCTTTGGGGGCCAGCAACAGTTGCCAGGGCAACCCTGGGCATGGCAGGGGGCTCAAGGGGGCCTGGACCCGCCCACTTCCGCTTTGGGGGCCAGCAACAGTTGCCAGGGCAACCCTGGGCATGGCAGGGGGCTCAAGGGGGCCTGGACCCGCCCACTTTCGCTTTGGGGGCCAGCAACAGTTGCCAGGGCAACCCTGGGCATGGCAGAGGGCTCAAGGGGGCCTGGACCCGCCCACTTCCGCTTTGGGGGCCAGCAACAGTTGCCAGGGCAACCCTGGGCATGGCAGGGGGCTCAAGGGGGCCTGGACCCGCCAACTTCCGCTTTGGGGGCCAGCAACAGTTGCCAGGGAAACCCTGGGCATGGCAGGGGGCTCAAGGGGGCCTGGACCCGCCCACTTCCGCTTTGGGGGCCAGCAACAGTTGCCAGGGCAACCCTGGGCATGGCAGGGGGCTCAAGTGGGCCTGGACCCGCCCACTTCCGCTTTGGGGGCCAGCAACAGTTGCCAGGGCAACCCTGGGCATGGCAGGGGGCTCAAGGGGGCCTGGACCCGCCCACTTCCGCTTTAGGGGCCAGCAACAGTTGCCAGGGCAACCCTGGGCATGGCAGGGGGCTCAAGGGGGCCTGGACCCGCCCACTTCCGCTTTGGGGCCAGCAACAGTTGCCAGGGCAACCCTGGGCATGGCAGGGGGCTCAAGGGGCCTGGACCCGCCCACTTCCGCTTTGGGGGCCAGCAACAGTTGCCAGGGCAACCCTGGGCATGGCAGGGGCTCAAGGGGGCCTGGACCCGCCCACTTCCGCTTTGGGGGCCAGCAACAGTTGCCAGGGCAACCCTGGGCATGGCAGGGGGCCTCAAGGGGGCCTGGACCCGCCCACTTCCGCTTTGGGGGCCAGCAAAAGTTGCCAGGGCAACCCTGGGCATGGCAGGGGCTCAAGGGGGCCTGGACCCGCCCACTTTCGCTTTGGGGGCCAGCAACAGTTGCCAGGTCAACCCTGGGTATAGCAGGGGGCTCAAGGGGGCCTGGACCCGCCCACTTCCGCTTTGGGGGCCAGCAACAGTTGCCAGGGCAACCCTGGGCATGGCAGGGGGCTCAAGGGGGCCTGGACCCGCCCACTTCCGCTTTGGGGGCCAGCAACAGTTGCCAGGGCAACCCTGGGCATGGCAGGGGGCTCTAGGGGGCCTGGACCCGCCCACTTCCGCTTTAGGGGCCAGCAACAGTTGCCAGGGCAACCCTGGGCATGGCAGGGGGCTCAAGGGGGCCTGGACCCGCCCACTTCCGCTTTGGGGGCCAGCAACCCTGGGCATGGCAGGGGGCTTAAGGGGGCCTGGACCCGCCCACTTCCGCTTTGGGGGCCAGCAAAAGTTACAAGGGCAACCCTGGGCACGGCAGGGGGCTTAAGGGGGCCTGGACCCGCCCACTTCCGCTTTGGGGGCCAGCAACAGTTGCCAGGGCAACCCTGGGCACGGCAGGGGGCTCAAGGGGGCCTGGACCCGCCCACTTCCGCTTTGGGGGCCAGCAACAGGGGCCAGGCAACCCTGGGCACGGCAGGGGGCTCAAGGGGGCCTGGACCCGCCCACTTCCGCTTTGGGGGCCAGCAACAGTTGCCAGGGCAACCCTGGGCATGGCAGGGGCTCAAGGGGGCCTGGACCCGCCCACTTCCGCTTTGGGGGCCAGCAACAGATGCCAGGGCAACCCTGGGCATGGCAGGGGGCTCAAGGGGGGCCTGGACCCGCCCACTTCCGCTTTGGGGCCAGCAACAGTTGCCAGGGAAACCCTGGGCATGGCAGGGGGCTCAAGTGGGCCTGGACCCGCCCACTTCCGCTTTGGGGGCCAGCAACAGTTGCCAGGGCAACCCTGGGCATGGCAGGGGGCTCAAGGGGGCCTGGACCCGCCCACTTCCGCTTTGGGGGCCAGCAACAGTTGCCAGGGCAACCCTGGGCATGGCAGGGGGCTCAAGGGGGCCTGGACCCGCCCACTTCCGCTTTAGGGGCCAGCAACAGTTGCCAGGGCAACCCTGGGCATGGCAGGGGGCTCAAGGGGGCCTGGACCCGCCCACTTCCGCTTTGGGGGCCAGCAACAGTTGCCAGGGCAACCCTGGGCATGGCAGGGAGCTCAAGGGGGCCTGGACCCGCCCACTTCCGCTTTGGGGGCCAGCAACAGTTGCCAGGGCAACCCTGGGCATGGCAGGGGGGCTCAAGGGGGCCTGGACCCGCCCACTTCCGCTTTGGGGGCCAGCAACAGTTGCCAGGGCAACCCTGGGCATGGCAGGGGGCTCAAGGGGGCCTGGACCCGCCCACTTCCGCTTTGGGGGCCAGCAACAGTTGCCAGGGCAACCCTGGGCATGGCAGGGGGCTCAAGGGGGCCTGGACCCTCCCACTTCCGCTTTGGGGGCCAGCAACAGTTGCCAGGGAAACCCTGGGCATGGCAGGGGGCTCAAGGGGGCCTGGACCCGCCCACTTCCGCTTTGGGGGCCAGCAACAGTTGCCAGGGCAACCCTGGGCATGGCAGGGGGCTCAAGTGGGCCTGGACCCGCCCACTTCCGCTTTGGGGGCCAGCAACAGTTGCCAGGGCAACCCTGGGCATGGCAGGGGGCTCAAGGGGGCCTGGACCCGCCCACTTCCGCTTTGGGGGCCAGCAACAGTTGCCAGGGCAACCCTGGGCATGGCAGGGGGCTCAAGGGGGCCTGGACCCGCCCACTTCCGCTTTAGGGGCCAGCAACAGTTGCCAGGGCAACCCTGGGCATGGCAGGGGGCTCAAGGGGGCCTGGAACCGCCCACTTCCGCTTTGGGGGCCAGCAACAGTTGCCAGGGCAACCCTGGGCATGGCAGGGAGCTCAAGGGGGCCTGGACCCACCCACTTCCGCTTTGGGGGCCAGCAACAGTTGCCAGGGCAACCCTGGGCATGGCAGGGGGCTCAAGGGGGCCTGGACCCGCCCACTTCCGCTTTGGGGGCCAGCAACAGTTGCCAGGGCAACCCTGGGCATGGCAGGGGGCTCAAGGGGGCCTGGACCCGCCCACTTCCGCTTTGGGGGCAGCAACAGTTGCCAGGGAAACCCTGGGCATGGCAGGGGGCTCAAGTGGGCCTGGACCCGCCCACTTCCGCTTTGGGGGCCAGAAACAGTTGCCAGGGCAACCCTGGGCATGGCAGGGGGCTTTAAGGGGGCCTGGACCCGCCCACTTCCGCTTTGGGGGCTAGCAACAGTTGCCAGGGCAACCCTGGGCATGGCAGGGGGCTCAAGGGGGCCTGGACCCGCCCACTTCCGCTTTGGGGGCCAGCAACAGTTGCCAGGGCAACCCTGGGCATGGCAGGGGGCTCAAGGGGGCCTGGACCCGCCCACTTCCGCTTTGGGGGCCAGCAACAGTTGCCAGGGCAAACCCTGGGCATGGCAGGGGGCTCAAGGGGGCCTGGACCCGCCCACTTCCGCTTTGGGGGCCAGAAACAGTTGCCAGGGCAACCCTGGGCATGGCAGGGGGCTTTACGGGGGCCTGGACCCGCCCACTTCCGCTTTGGGGCCAGCAACAGTTGCCAGGGAAACCTGGGCATGGCAGGGGGCTCAAGAGAGCCTGGACCCGCCCACTTCCGCTTTGGGGGCCAGCAACAGTTGCCAGGGCAACCCTGGGCATGGCAGGGAGCTCAAGGGGGCCTGGACCCGCACACTTCCGCTTTGGGGGCCAGCAACAGTTGCCAGGGCAACCCTGGGCATGGCAGGGGGCTTTAAGGGGCCTGGACCCGCCCACTTCCGCTTGGGGGCCAGCAACAGTTGCCAGGGCAACCCTGGGCATGGCAGGGGGCTTTAATGGGGCCTGGACCCGCCCACTTCCGCTTTGGGGCCAGCAACAGTTGCCAGGGCAACCCTGGGCATGGCAGGGGGCTCAAGGGGGCCTGGACCCGCCCATTTCCGCTTTGGGGGCCAGCAACAGTTGCCAGGGAAACCCTGGGCATGGCAGGGGGCTCAAGGGGGCCTGGACCCGCCCACTTCCGCTTTGGGGGCCAGCAACAGTTGCCAGGGCAACCCTGGGCATGGCAGGGGGCTCAAGGGGGCCTGGACCCGCCCACTTCCGCTTGGGGGCCAGCAACAGTTGCCAGGGCAACCCTGGGCATGGCAGAGGGCTCAAGGGGGCCTGGACCCGCCCACTTCCGCTTTGGGGGCCAGCAACAGTTGCCAGGGCAACCCTGGGCATGGCAGCGGGCTCAAGGGGGCCTGGACCCGCCCACTTCCGCTTTAGGGGCCAGCAACAGTTGCCAGGGCAACCCTGGGCATGGCAGGGGGCTCAAGGGGGCCTGGAACCGCCCACTTCCGCTTTGGGGGCCAGCAACCCTGGGCATGGCAGGGGGGCTTAAGGGGTCCTGGACCCGCCCACTTCCGCTTTGGGGGCCAGCAAAAGTTGCCAGGGCAACCCTGGGCATGGCAGGGGGCTCAAGGGGGCCTGGACCCGCCCACTTCCGCTTTGGGGGCTAGCAACAGGGGCCAGGGCAACCCTGGGCATGGCAGGGGCTCAAGGGGCCTGGACCCGCCCACTTCCGCTTTGGGGGCCAGCAACAGTTGCCAGGGCAACCCTGGGCATGGCAGGGGGCTCAAGGGGGCCTGGACCCGCCCACTTCCGCTTTGGGGGCCAGCAACAGTTGCCAGGGCAACCCTGGGCATGGCAGGGGGCTCAAGGGGGCCTGGACCCGCCCACTTCCGCTTTGGGGGCCAGCAACAGTTGCCAGGGCAACCCTGGGCATGGCAGGGGGCTCAAGGGGGCCTGGACCCGCCCACTTCCGCTTTGGGGGCCAGCAACAGTTGCCAGGGCAACCCTGGGCATGGCAGGTGGCTTAAGGGGGCCTGGACCCGCCCACTTCCGATTTGGGGACCAGCAAAAGTTGCCAGGGAAACCCTGGGCATGGCAGGGGGCTCAAGGGGGCCTGGACCCGCCCACTTCCGCTTTGGGGGCCAGCAACAGTTGCCAGGGCAACCCTGGGCATGGCAGGGGGCTCAAGGGGGCCTGGACCCGCCACTTCCGCTTTGGGGGCCAGCAACAGTTGCCAGGGAAACCCTGGGCATGGCAGGGGGCTCAAGTGGGCTGGACCCGCCCACTTCCGCTTTGGGGGCCAGCAACAGTTGCCAGGGCAACCCTGGGCATGGCAGGGGGCTCAAGGGGGCCTGGACCCGCCCACTTCCGCTTTGGGGGCCAGCAACAGTTGCCAGGGCAACCCTGGGCATGGCAGGGGGCTCAAGGGGGCCTGGACCCGCCCACTTCCGCTTTGGGGGCCAGCAACAGTTGCCAGGGCAACCCTGGGCATGGCAGGGGGCTTTAAGGGGGCCTGGACCCGCCCACTTCCGCTTTGGGGGCCAGCAACAGTTGCCAGGGCAACCCTGGGCATGGCAGGGGGCTCAAGGGGGCCTGGACCCGCCCACTTCCGCTTTGGGGGCCAGCAACAGTTGCCAGGGCAACCCTGGGCATGGCAGGGAGCTCAAGGGGGCCTGGACCCGCCCACTTCCGCTTTGGGGGCCAGCAACAGTTGCCAGGGCAACCCTGGGCATGGCAGGGGGCTCAAGGGGGCCTGGACCCGCCCACTTCCGCTTTGGGGGCCAGCAACAGTTGCCAGGGCAACCCTGGGCATGGCAGGGGGCTCAAGGGGGCCTGGACCCGCCCACTTCCGCTTTGGGGGCCAGCAACAGTTTGCCAGGGGCAACCCTGGGCATGGCAGGGGGCTTTAAGGGGGCCTGGACCCGCCCACTTCCGCTTTGTGGGCCAGCAACAGTTGCCAGGGCAACCCTGGGCATGGCAGGGGGCTTTAAGGGGGCCTGGACCCGCCCACTTCCGCTTTGGGGCCAGCAACAGTTGCCAGGGCAACCCTGGGCATGGCAGGGGGCTCAAGGGGGCCTGGACCCGCCCACTTCCGCTTTGGGGGCCAGCAACAGTTGCCAGGGCAACCCTGGGCATGGCAGGGGGCTTTAAGGGGGCCTGGACCCGCCCACTTCCGCTTTGGGGGCCAGCAACAGTTGCCAGGGCAACCCTGGGCATGGCAGGGGGCTCAAGGGGGCCTGGACCCGCCCACTTCCGCTTTGGGGGCCAGCAACAGTTGCCAGGGCAGCCCTGGGCATGGCAGGGAGCTCAAGGGGGCCTGGACCCGCCCACTTCCGCTTTGGGGGCCAGCAACAGTTGCCAGGGCAACCATGGGCATGGCAGGGGGCTCAAGGGGGCCTGGACCTGCCCACTTCCGCTTTGGGGGCCAGCAACAGTTGCCAGGGCAACCCTGGGCATGGCAGGGGGCTCAAGGGGGCCTGGACCCGCCCACTTCCGCTTTGGGGGCCAGCAACAGTTGCCAGGGAAACCCTGGGCATGGCAGGGGGGCTCAAGTGGGCCTGGACCCGCCCACTTCCGCTTTGGGGGCCAGCAACAGTTGCCAGGGCAACCCTGGGCATGGCAGGGGGCTCAAGGGGGCCTGGACCCGCCACTTCCGCTTTGGGGGCCAGCAACAGTTGCCAGGGCAACCCTGGGCATGGCAGGGGGCTCAAGGGGGCCTGGACCCGCCCACTTCCGCTTTAGGGCCAGCAACAGTTGCCAGGGCAACCCTGGGCATGGCAGGGGGCTCAAGGGGGCCTGGAACCGCCCACTTCCGCTTTGGGGGCCAGCAACAGTTGCCAGGGCAACCCTGGGCATGGCAGGGGGCTCAAGGGGGCCTGGAACCGCCCACTTCCGCTTTGGGGGCCAGCAACAGTTGCCAGGGCAACCTGGGCATGGCAGGGTGCAGGGAGCTCAAGGGGGCCTGGACCCGCCCACTTCCGCTTTGGGGGCCAGCAACAGTTGCCAGGGCAACCTGGGCATGGCAGGGGGCTTTAAGGGGGCCTGGACCCGCCCACTTCCGCTTTGGGGGCCAGCAACAGTTGCCAGGGCAACCCTGGGCATGGCAGGGGCTTTAAGGGGGCCTGACCCGCCCACTTCCGCTTTGGGGGCCAGCAACAGTTGCCAGGGCAACCCTGGGCATGGCAGGGGGCTCAAGGGCGCCTGGACCCGCCCACTTCCGCTTTGGGGGCCAGCAACAGTTGCCAGGGCAACCCTGGGCATGGCAGGGGGCTCAAGGGGGCCTGGACCCGCCACTTCCGCTTTGGGGGCCAGCAACAGTTGTAACCCTGGGCATGGCAGGGAGCTCAAGGGGGCCTGGACCCGCCCACTTCCGCTTTGGGGGCCAGCAACAGTTGCCAGGGCAACCCTGGGCATGGCAGGGGGCTTTAAGGGGGCCTGGACCCGCCCACTTCCGCTTTGGGGGCCAGCAACAGTTGCCAGGGCAACCCTGGGCATGGCAGGGGGCTTTAAGGGGGCCTGGACCCGCCCACTTCCGCTTTGGGGGCCAGCAACAGTTGCCAGGGCAACCCTGGGCATGGCAGGGGGCTCAAGGGGGCCTGGACCCGCCCACTTCCGCTTTGGGGGCCAGCAACAGTTGCCAGGGCAACCCTGGGCATGGCAGGGGGCTCAAGGGGGCCTGGACCCGCCCACTTCCGCTTTGGGGGCCAGCAACAGTTGCCAGGGCAAACCCTGGGCATGGCAGGGGGCTCAAGGGGGCCTGGACCCGCCCACTTCCGCTTTGGGGGCCAGCAACAGTTGCCAGGGCAACCCTGGGCATGGCAGGGGGCTCAAGGGGGCCTGGACCCGCCCACTTCCGCTTTGGGGGCCAGCAACAGTTGCCAGGGCAACCCGGGGCATGGCAGGGGGCTCAAGGGGGCCTGGACCCGCCCACTTCCGCTTTGGGGGCCAGCAACAGTTGCCAGGGCAACCCTGGGCATGGCAGGGGGCTCAAGGGGGCCTGGACCCGCCCACTTCCGCTTTGGGGGCCAGCAACAGTTGCCAGGGCAACCCTGGACATAGCAGGGGGCTCAAGGGGGCCTGGACCCGCCCACTTCCGCTTTGGGGGCTAGCAACAGTTGCCAGGGCAACCCTGGGCATGGCAGGGGTCTCAAGGGGGCCTGGACCCGCCCACTTCCGCTTTGGGGGCCAGCAACAGTTGCCAGGGCAACCCTGGGCATGGCAGGGGGCTCAAGGGGGCCTGGACCCGCTCACTTCCGCTTTGGGGGCCAGCAACAGTTGCCAGGGCAACCCTGGGCATGGCAGGGGGCTCAAGGGGGCCTGGACCCGCCCACTTCCGCTTTGGGGGCCAGCAACAGTTGCCAGGGCAACCCTGGGCATGGCAGGGGGCTCAAGGGGGCCTGGAACCGCCCACTTCCGCTTTGGGGGCCAGCAACAGTTGCCAGGGCAACCCTGGGCATGGCAGGGAGCTCAAGGGGGCCTGGACCCGCCCACTTCCGCTTTGGGGGCCAGCAACAGTTGCCAGGGCAACCCTGGGCATGGCAGGGGGCTTTAAGGGGGCCTGGACCCGCCCACTTCCGCTTTGGGGGCCAGCAACAGTTGCCAGGGCAACCCTGGGCATGGCAGGGGGCTTTAAGCGGGCCTGGACCCGCCCACTTCCGCTTTGGGGCCAGCAACAGTTGCCAGGGCAACCCTGGGCATGGCAGGGGGCTCAAGGGGGCCTGGACCCGCCCACTTCCGCTTTGGGGGGCCAGCAACAGTTGCCAGGGCAACCCTGGGCATGGCAGGGGGCTCAAGGGGGCCTGGACCCGCCCACTTCCGCTTTGGGGGCCAGCAACAGTTGCCAGGGCAACCCTGGGCATGGCAGGGGGCTCAAGGGGGCCTGGACCCGCCCACTTCCGCTTTGGGGGCCAGCAACAGTTGCCAGGGAAACCCTGGGCATGGCATGGGGCTCAAGTGGGCCTGGACCCGCCCACTTCCGCTTTGGGGGCCAGAAACAGTTGCCAGGGCAACCCTGGGCATGGCAGGGGGCTTAAGGGGGCCTGGACCCGCCCACTTCCGCTTTGGGGGCTAGCAACAGTTGCCAGGGCAACCCTGGGCATGGCAGGGGGCTCAAGGGGGCCTGGACCCGCCCACTTCCGCTTTGGGGGCCAGCAACAGTTGCCAGGGCAACCCTGGGCATGGCAGGGGGCTCAAGGGGGCCTGGACCCGCCCACTTCCGCTTTGGGGGCCAGCAACAGTTGCCAGGGCAACCCTGGGCATGGCAGGGGGCTCAAGAGGGCCTGGACCCGCCCACTTCCGCTTTGGGGGCCAGCAACAGTTGCCAGGGCAACCCTGGGCATGGCAGGTGGCTTAAGGGGGCCTGGACCCGCCCACTTCCGATTTGGGGACCAGCAAAAGTTGCCAGGGAAACCCTGGGCATGGCAGGGGGCTTAAGGGGGCCTGGACACGCCCACTTCCGCTTTGGGGGCCAGCAACAGTTGCCAGGGCAACCCTGGGCATGGCAGGGGGCTTAAGGGGGCCTGGACCCGCCCACTTCCGCTTTGGGAGCCAGCAACAGTTGCCAGGGCAACCCTGGGCATGGCAGGGGGCTTTAATGGGGCCTGGACCCGCCCACTTCCGCTTTGGGGGCCAGCAACAGTTGCCATGGCAACCCTGGGCATGGCAGGGGGCTCAAGGGGGCCTGGACCCGCCCACTTCCGCTTTGGGGGCCAGCAACAGTTGCCAGGGAAACCCTGGGCATGGCAGGGGGCTCAAGTGGGCCTGGACCCGCCCACTTCCGCTTTGGGGGCCAGAAACAGTTGCCAGGGCAACCCTGGGCATGGCAGGGGGCTCAAGGGGGCCTGGACCCGCCCACTTCCGCTTTGGGGGCCAGCAACAGTTGCCAGGGCAACCCTGGGCATGGCAGGGGGCTCAAGTGGGCCTGGACCCGCCCACTTCCGCTTTGGGGGCCAGCAACAGTTGGCAACCCTGGGCATGGCAGGGGGCTCAAGGGGGCCTGGACCCGCCCACTTCCGCTTTGGGGGCCAGCAACAGTTGCCAGGGCAACCCTGGGCATGGCAGGGGGCTCAAGGGGGCCTGGACCCGCCCACTTCCGCTTTGGGGGCCAGCAACAGTTGCCAGGGCAACCCTGGGCATGGCAGGGGGCTTAAGGGGGCCTGGACCCGCCCACTTCCGATTTGGGGGCCAGCAAAAGTTGCCAGGGCAACCCTGGGCATGGCAGGGGGCTTTAAGGGGGCCTGGACCCGCCCACTTCCGCTTTGGGGGCTAGCAACAGTTGCCAGGGCAACCCTGGGCATGGCAGGGGGCTCAAGGGGGCCTGGACCCGCCCACTTCCGCTTTGGGGGCCAGCAACAGTTGCCAGGGCAACCCTGGGCATGGCAGGGGGCTCAAGGGGGCCTGGACCCGCCCACTTCCGCTTTGGGGGCCAGCAACAGTTGCCAGGGCAACCCTGGGCATGGCAGGGGGCTCAAGGGGGCCTGGACCCGCCCACTTCCGCTTTGGGGGCCAGCAACAGTTGCCAGGGAAACCCTGGGCATGGCAGGGGGCTCAAGTGGGCCTGGACCCGCCCACTTCCGCTTTGGGGGCCAGCAACAGTTGCCAGGGCAACCCTGGGCATGGCAGGGGGCTCAAGGGGGCCTGGACCCGCCCACTTCCGCTTTGGGGGCCAGCAACAGTTGCCAGGGCAACCCTGGGCATGGCAGGGGGCTCAAGGGGGCCTGGACCCGCCCACTTCCGCTTTAGGGGCCAGCAACAGTTGCCAGGGCAACCCTGGGCATGGCAGGGGGATCAAGGGGGCCTGGAACCGCCCACTTCCGCTTTGGGGGCCAGCAACAGTTGCCAGGGCAACCCTGGGCATGGCAGGGAGCTCAAGGGGGCCTGGACCCGCCCACTTCCGCTTTGGGGGCCAGCAACAGTTGCCAGGGCAACCCTGGGCATGGCAGGGGGCTCAAGGGGGCCTGGACCCGCCCACTTCCGCTTTGGGGGCCAGCAACAGTTGCCAGGGCAACCCTGGGCATGGCAGGGGGCTTTAAGGGGGCCTGGACCCGCCCACTTCCGCTTTGGGGCCAGCAACAGTTGCCAGGGCAACCCTGGGAATGGCAGGGGGCTCAAGGGGGCCTGGACACGCCCACTTCCGCTTTGGGGGCCAGCAACAGTTGCCAGGGCAACCGTGGGCATGGCAGGGGGCTCAAGGGGGCCTGGACCCGACCACTTCCGCTTTAGGGGCCAGCAACAGTTGCCAGGGCAACCGTGTGCATGGCAGGGTGCTCAAGGGGGCCTGGACCCGACCACTTCCGCTTTAGGGGCCAGCAACAGTTGCCAGGGCAACCCTGGGCATGGCAGGGGGCTCAAGGGGGCCTGGAACCGCCCACTTCCGCTTTGGGGGCCAGCAACCCTGGGCATGGCAGGGGGCTTAAGGGGGCCTGGACCCGCCCACTTCCGCTTTGGGGGCCAGCAAAAGTTGCCAGGGCAACCCTGGGCACGGCATGGGGCTTAAGGGGGCCTGGACCCGCCCACTTCCGCTTTGGGGGCCAGCAACAGTTGCCAGGGCAACCCTGGGCATGGCAGGGGGCTCAAGGGGGCCTGGACCCGCCCACTTCCGCTTTGGGGGCCAGCAACAGGGGCCAGGGCAACCCTGGGCACGGCAGGGGGCTCAAGGGGGCCTGGAACCGCCCACTTCCGCTTTGGGGGCCAGCAACAGTTGCCAGGGCAACCCTGGGCATGGCAGGGGGCTCAAGGGGGCCTGGACCCGCCCACTTCCGCTTTGGGGGCCAGCAACAGTTGCCAGGGCAACCCTGGGCATGGCAGGGGGCTCAAGGGGGCCTGGACCCGCCCACTTCCGCTTTGGGGGCCAGCAACAGTTGCCAGGGCAACCCTGGGCATGGCAGGGGGCTCAAGGGGGCCTGGACCCGCCCACTTCCGCTTTGGGGGCCAGCAACAGTTGCCAGGGCAACCCTGGGCATGGCAGGTGGCTTAAGGGGGCCTGGACCCGCCCACTTCCGATTTGGGGACCAGCAAAAGTTGCCAGGGAAACCCTGGGCATGGCAGGGGGCTTAAGGGGGCCTGGACACGCCCACTTCCGCTTTGGGGGCCAGCAACAGTTGCCAGGGCAACCCTGGGCATGGCAGGGGGCTTAAGGGGGCCTGGACCCGCCCACTTCCGCTTTGGGGGCCAGCAACAGTTGCCAGGGCAACCCTGGGCATGGCAGGGGGCTTAAGGGGGCCTGGACCCGCCCACTTCCGCTTTGGGGGCCAGCAACAGTTGCCATGGCAACCCTGGGCATGGCAGGGGGCTTTAAGGGGGCCTGGACCCGCCCACTTCCGCTTTGGGGGCCAGCAACAGTTGCCATGGCAACCCTGGGCATGGCAGGGGGCTTTAAGGGGGCCTGGACCCGCCCACTTCCGCTTTGGGGGCCAGCAACCGTTGCCAGGGAAACCCTGGGCATGGCAGGGGGCTCAAGTGGGCCTGGACCCGCCCACTTCCGCTTTGGGGGCCAGAAACAGTTGCCAGGGCAACCCTGGGCATGGCAGGGGGCTCAAGGGGGCCTGGACCCGCCCACTTCCGCTTTGGGGGCCAGCAACAGTTGCCATGGCAACCCTGGGCATGGCAGGGGGCTTTAAGGGGGCCTGGACCCGCCCACTTCCGCTTTGGGGGCTAGCAACAGTTGCCAGGGCAACCCTGGGCATGGCAGGGGGCTCAAGGGGGCCTGGACCCGCCCACTTCCGCTTTGGGGGCCAGCAACAGTTGCCAGGGCAACCCTGGGCATGGCAGGGGGCTCAAGGGGGCCTGGACCCGCCCACTTCCGCTTTGGGGGCCAGCAACAGTTGCCAGGGCAACCCTGGGCATGGCAGGGGGCTCAAGGGGGCCTGGACCCGCCCACTTCCGCTTTGGGGGCCAGCAACAGTTGCCAGGGAAACCCTGGGCATGGCAGGGGGCTCAAGAGAGCCTGGACCCGCCCACTTCCGCTTTGGGGGCCAGCAACAGTTGCCAGGGCAACCCTGGGCATGGCAGGGGGCTCAAGGGGGCCTGGAACCGCCCACTTCCGCTTTGGGGGGCCAGCTACAGTTGCCAGGGCAACCCTGGGCATGGCAGGGGGCTCAAGGGGGCCTGGAACCGCCCACTTCTGCTTTGGGGGCCAGCAACAGTTGCCAGGGCAACCCTGGGCATGGCAGGGGGCTCAAGGGGGCCTGGACCCGCCCACTTCCGCTTTGGGGGCCAGCAACAGTTGCCATGGCAACCCTGGGCATGGCAGGGGGCTTTAAGGGGGCCTGGACCCGCCCACTTCCGCTTTGGGGGCCAGCAACAGTTGCCAGGGAAACCCTGGGCATGGCAGGGGGCTCAAGTGGGCCTGGACCCGCCCACTTCCGCTTTGGGGGCCAGAAACAGTTTCCAGGGCAACCCTGGGCATGGCAGGGGGCTCAAGGGGGCCTGGACCCGCCCACTTCCGCTTTGGGGGCCAGCAACAGTTGCCATGGCAACCCTGGGCATGGCAGGGGGCTTTAAGGGGGCCTGGACCCGCCCACTTCCGCTTTGGGGGCTAGCAACAGTTGCCAGGGCAACCCTGGGCATGGCAGGGGGCTCAAGGGGGCCTGGACCCGCCCACTTCCGCTTTGGGGGCCAGCAACAGTTGCCAGGGCAACCCTGGGCATGGCAGGGGGCTCAAGGGGGCCTGGACCCGCCCACTTCCGCTTTGGGGGCCAGGAACAGTTGCCAGGGCAACCCTGGGCATGGCAGGGGGCTCAAGGGGGCCTGGACCCGCCCACTTCCGCTTTGGGGGCCAGCAACAGTTGCCAGGGCAACCCTGGGCATGGCAGGGGGCTCAAGGGGGCCTGGACCCGCCCACTTCCGCTTTGGGGGCCAGCAACAGTTGCCAGGGAAACCCTGGGCATGGCAGGGGGCTCAAGAGAGCCTGGACCCGCCCACTTCCGCTTTGGGGGCCAGCAACAGTTGCCAGGGCAACCCTGGGCATGGCAGGGGGCTCAAGGGGGCCTGGAACCGCCCACTTCCGCTTTGGGGGGCCAGCTACAGTTGCCAGGGCAACCCTGGGCATGGCAGGGGGCTCAAGGGGGCCTGGAACCGCCCACTTCTGCTTTGGGGGCCAGCAACAGTTGCCAGGGCAACCCTGGGCATGGCAGGGGGCTCAAGGGGGCCTGGACCCGCCCACTTCTGCTTTGGGGGCCAGCAACAGTTGCCAGGGCAACCCTGGGCATGGCAGGGGGCTTTAAGGGGGCCTGGACCCGCCCACTTCCGCTTTGGGGGCCAGCAACAGTTGCCAGGGCAACCCTGGGCATGGCAGGGGGCTTTAAGGGGGCCTGGACCCGCCCACTTCCGCTTTGGGGGCCAGCAACAGTTGCCAGGGCAACCCTGGGCATGGCAGGGGGCTCAAGGGGGCCTGGACCCGCCCACTTCCGCTTTGGGTCCAGCAACAGTTGCCAGGGCAACCCTGGGCATGGCAGGGGGCTCAAGGGGGCCTGGACCCGCCCACTTCCGCTTTGGGGGCCAGCAACAGTTGCCAGGGCAACCCTGGGCATGGCAGGGGGCTCAAGGGGGCCTGGACCCGCCCACTTCCGCTTTGGGGGCCAGCAACAGTTGCCAGGGCAACCCTGGGCATGGCATGGGGCTCAAGGGGGCCTGGACCCGCCCACTTCCGCTTTGGGGGCCAGCAACAGTTGCCAGGGCAACCCTGGGCATGGCAGGGGGCTCAAGGGGGCCTGGACCCGCCCACTTCCGCTTTGGGGGCCAGCAACAGTTGCCAGGGCAACCCTGGGCATGGCAGAGGGCACAAGGGGGCCTGGACCCGCCCACTTCCGCTTTGGGGGCCAGCAACAGTTGCCAGGGCAACCCTTGGCATGGCAGGGGGCTCAAGGGGGCCTTGACCGGCCCACTTCCGCTTTGGGGGCCAGCAACAGTTGCCAGGGCAACCCTGGGCATGGCAGGGGGCTTAAGGGGGCCTGGACCCGCCCACTTCCGCTTTGGGGGCCAGCAAAAGTTGCCAGGGCAACCCTGGGCATGGCAGGGGGCTTTAAGGGGGCCTGGACCCGCCCACTTCCGCTTTGGGGGCTAGCAACAGTTGCCAGGGCAACCCTGGGCATGGCAGGGGGCTCAAGGGGGCCTGGACCCGCCCACTTCCGCTTTGGGGGCCAGCAACAGTTGCCAGGGCAACCCTGGGCATGGCAGGGGGCTCAAGGGGGCCTGGACCCGCCCACTTCCGCTTTGGGGGCCAGCAACAGTTGCCAGGGCAACCCTGGGCATGGCAGGGGGCTCAAGGGGGCCTGGACCCGCCCACTTCCGCTTTGGGGGCCAGCAACAGTTGCCAGGGAAACCCTGGGCATGGCAGGGGGCTCAAGTGGGCCTGGACCCGCCCACTTCCGCTTTGGGGGCCAGCAACAGTTGCCAGGGCAACCCTGGGCATGGCAGGGGGCTCAAGGGGGCCTGGACCCGCCCACTTCCGCTTTGGGGGCCAGCAACAGTTGCCAGGGCAACCCTGGGCATGGCAGGGGGCTCAAGGGGGCCTGGACCCGCCCACTTCCGCTTTAGGGGCCAGCAACAGTTGCCAGGGCAACCCTGGGCATGGCAGGGGGCTCAAGGGGGCCTGGAACCGCCCACTTCCGCTTTGGGGGCCAGCAACAGTTGCCAGGGCAACCCTGGGCATGGCAGGGAGCTCAAGGGGGCCTGGACCCGCCCACTTCCGCTTTGGGGGCCAGCAACAGTTGCCAGGGCAACCCTGGGCATGGCAGGGGGCTTTAAGGGGGCCTGGACCCGCCCACTTCCGCTTTAGGGGCCAGCAACAGTTGCCAGGGCAACCCTGGGCATGGCAGGGGGCTTTAAGGGGGCCTGGACCCGCCCACTTCCGCTTTGGGGCCAGCAACAGTTGCCAGGGCAACCCTGGGCATGGAAGGGGGCTCAAGGGGGCCTGGACCCGCCCACTTCCGCTTTGGGGGCCAGCAACAGTTGCCAGGGCAACCCTGGGCATGGCAGGGGGCTCAAGGGGGCCTGGAACCGCCCACTTCCGCTTTGGGGGCCAGCAACAGTTGCCAGGGCAACCCTGGGCATGGCAGGGGGCTCAAGGGGGCCTGGACCCGCCCACTTCCGCTTTGGGGGCCAGCAAAAGTTGCCAGGGCAACCCTGGGCATGGCAGGGGGCTCAAGGGGGCCTGGACCCGCCCACTTCCGCTTTGGGGGCCAGCAACAGGGGCCAGGGCAACCCTGGGCATGGCAGGGGGCTCAAGGGGGCCTGGACCCGCCCACTTCCGCTTTGGGGGCCAGCAACAGTTGCCAGGTCAACCCTGGGTATAGCAGGGGGCTCAAGGGGGCCTGGACCCGCCCACTTCCGCTTTGGGGGCCAGCAACAGTTGCCAGGGCAACCCTGGGCATGGCAGGGGGCTCAAGGGGGCCTGGACCCGCCCACTTCCGCTTTGGGGGCCAGCAACAGTTGCCAGGGCAACCCTGGGCATGGCAGGGGGCTCACGGGGGCCTGGACCCGCCCACTTCCGCTTTAGGGGCCAGCAACAGTTGCCAGGGCAACCCTGGGCATGGCAGGGGGCTCAAGGGGGCCTGGACCCGCCCACTTCCGCTTTGGGGGCCAGCAACCCTGGGCATGGCAGGGGGCTTAAGGGGGCCTGGACCCGCCCACTTCCGCTTTGGGGGCCAGCAAAAGTTGCCAGGGCAACCCTGGGCACGGCAGGGGGCTTAAGGGGGCCTGGACCCGCCCACTTCCGCTTTGGGGGCCAGCAACAGTTGCCAGGGCAACCCTGGGCACGGCAGGGGGCTTAAGGGGGCCTGGACCCGCCCACTTCCGCTTTGGGGGCCAGCAAAAGTTGCCAGGGAAACCCTGGGCATGGCAGGGGGCTTAAGGGGGCCTGGACACGCCCACTTCCGCTTTGGGGGCCAGCAACAGTTGCCAGGGCAACCCTGGGCATGGCAGGGGGCTTAAGGGGGCCTGGACCCGCCCACTTCCGCTTTGGGGGCCAGCAACAGTTGACAGGGCAACCCTGGGCATGGCAGGGGGCTTTAAGGGGGCCTGGACCCGCCCACTTCCGCTTTGGGGGCCAGCAACAGTTGCCATGGCAACCCTGGGCATGGCAGGGGGCTTTAAGGGGGCCTGGACCCGCCCACTTCCGCTTTGGGGGCCAGCAACAGTTGCCAGGGAAACCCTGGGCATGGCAGGGGGCTCAAGTGGGCCTGGACCCGCCCACTTCCGCTTTGGGGGCCAGAAACAGTTGCCAGGGCAACCCTGGGCATGGCAGGGGGCTCAAGGGGGCCTGGACCCGCCCACTTCCGCTTTGGGGGCCAGCAACAGTTGCCATGGCAACCCTGGGCATGGCAGGGGGCTTTAAGGGGGCCTGGACCCGCCCACTTCCGCTTTGGGGGCTAGCAACAGTTGCCAGGGCAACCCTGGGCATGGCAGGGGGCTCAAGGGGGCCTGGACCTGCCCACTTCCGCTTTGGGGGCCAGCAACAGTTGCCAGGGCAACCCTGGGCATGGCAGGGGGCTCAAGGGGGCCTGGACCCGCCCACTTCCGCTTTGGGGGCCAGGAACAGTTGCCAGGGCAACCCTGGGCATGGCAGGGGGCTCAAGGGGGCCTGGACCCGCCCACTTCCGCTTTGGGGGCCAGCAACAGTTGCCAGGGCAACCCTGGGCATGGCAGGGGGCTCAAGGGGGCCTGGACCCGCCCACTTCCGCTTTGGGGGCCAGCAACAGTTGCCAGGGAAACCCTTAGCATGGCAGGGGGTTCAAGAGAGCCTGGACCCGCCCACTTCCGCTTTGGGGGCCAGCAACAGTTGCCAGGGCAACCCTGGGCATGGCAGGGGGCTCAAGGGGGCCTGGACCCGCCCACTTCTGCTTTGGGGGCCAGCAACAGTTGCCAGGGCAACCCTGGGCATGGCAGGGGGCTTTAAGGGGGCCTGGACCCGCCCACTTCCGCTTTGGGGGCCAGCAACAGTTGCCAGGGCAACCCTGGGCATGGCAGGGGGCTTTAAGGGGGCCTGGACCCGCCCACTTCCGCTTTGGGGGCCAGCAACAGTTGCCAGGGCAACCCTGGGCATGGCAGGGGGCTCAAGGGGGCCTGGACCCGCCCACTTCCGCTTTGGGGCCAGCAACAGTTGCCAGGGCAACCCTGGGCATGGCAGGGGGCTCAAGGGGGCCTGGACCCGCCCACTTCCGCTTTGGGGGCCAGCAACAGTTGCCAGGGCAACCCTGGGCATGGCAGGGGGCTCAAGGGGGCCTGGACCCGCCCACTTCCGCTTTGGGGGCCAGCAACAGTTGCCAGGGCAACCCTGGGCATGGCAGGGGGCTCAAGGGGGCCTGGACCCGCCCACTTCCGCTTTGGGGGCCAGCAACAGTTGCCAGGGCAACCCTGGGCATGGCAGGGGGCTCAAGGGGGCCTGGACCCGCCCACTTCCGCTTTGGGGGCCAGCAACAGTTGCCAGGGCAACCCTGGGCATGGCAGAGGGCTCAAGGGGGCCTGGACCCGCCCACTTCCGCTTTGGGGGCCAGCAACAGTTGCCAGGGCAACCCTGGGCATGGCAGGGGGCTCAAGGGGGCCTGGACCCGCCCACTTCCGCTTTGGGGGCCAGCAACAGTTGCCAGGGCAACCCTGGGCATGGCAGGGGGCTCAAGGGGGCCTGGACCCGCCCACTTCCGCTTTGGGGGCCAGCAAAAGTTGCCAGGGCAACCCTGGGCATGGCAGGGGGCTTTAAGGGGGCCTGGACCCGCCCACTTCCGCTTTGGGGGCTAGCAACAGTTGCCAGGGCAACCCTGGGCATGGCAGGGGGCTCAAGGGGGCCTGGACCCGCCCACTTCCGCTTTGGGGACCAGCAACAGTTGCCAGGGCAACCCTGGGCATGGCAGGGGGCTCAAGGGGGCCTGGACCCGCCCACTTCCGCTTTGGGGGCCAGCAACAGTTGCCAGGGCAACCCTGGGCATGGCAGGGGGCTCAAGGGGGCCTGGAACCGCCCACTTCCGCTTTGGGGGCCAGCAACAGTTGCCAGGGAAACCCTGGGCATGGCAGGGGGCTCAAGTGGGCCTGGACCCGCCCACTTCCGCTTTGGGGGCCAGCAACAGTTGCCAGGGCAACCCTGGGCATGGCAGGGGGCTCAAGGGGGCCTGGACCCGCCCACTTCCGCTTTGGGGGCCAGCAACAGTTGCCAGGGCAACCCTGGGCATGGCAGGGGGCTCAAGGGGGCCTGGACCCGCCCACTTCCGCTTTAGGGGCCAGCAACAGTTGCCAGGGCAACCCTGGGCATGGCAGGGGGCTCAAGGGGGCCTGGAACCGCCCACTTCCGCTTTGGGGGCCAGCAACAGTTGCCAGGGCAACCCTGGGCATGGCAGGGAGCTCAAGGGGGCCTGGACCCGCCCACTTCCGCTTTGGGGGCCAGCAACAGTTGCCAGGGCAACCCTGGGCATGGCAGGGGGCTTTAAGGGGGCCTGGACCCGCCCACTTCCGCTTTGGGGCCAGCAACAGTTGCCAGGGCAACCCTGGGCATGGAAGGGGGCTCAAGGGGGCCTGGACCCGCCCACTTCCGCTTTGGGGGCCAGCAACAGTTGCCAGGGCAACCCTGGGCATGGCAGGGGGCTCAAGGGGGCCTGGACCCGCCCACTTCCGCTTTGGGGGCCAGCAACAGTTGCCAGGGCAACCCTGGGCATGGCAGGGGGCTCAAGGGGGCCTGGACCCGCCCACTTCCGCTTTAGGGGCCAGCAACAGTTGCCAGGGCAACCCTGGGCATGGCAGGGGGCTCAAGGGGGCCTGGACCCTTTGGGGGCCAGCAACCCTGGGCATGGCAGGGGGCTTAAGGGGGCCTGGACCCGCCCACTTCCGCTTTGAGGGCCAGCAAAAGTTTCAAGGGCAACCCTGGGCACGGCAGGGGGCTCAAGGGGGCCTGGACCCGCCCACTTCCGCTTTGGGGGCCAGCAAAAGTTGCCAGGGCAACCGTGGGCATTGCAGGGGGCTCAAGGGGGCCTGGACCCGCCCACTTCCGCTTTAGGGGCCAGCAACAGTTGCCAGGGCAACCCTGGGCATGGCAGGGGGCTCAAGGGGGCCTGGACCCGCCCACTTCCGCTTTGGGGGCCAGCAACAGTTGCCAGGGCAACCCTGGGCATGGCAGGGGGCTCAAGGGGGCCTGGACCCGCCCACTTCCGCTTTGGGGGCCAGCAACAGGGGCCAGGGCAACCCTGGGCATGGCAGGGGGCTCAAGGGGGCCTGGACCCGCCCACTTCCGCTTTGGGGGCCAGCAACAGTTGCCAGGGCAACCCTGGGCATAGCAGGGGGCTCAAGGGGGCCTGGACCCGCCCACTTCCGCTTTGGGGGCCAGCAACAGTTGCCAGGGCAACCCTGGGCATGGCAGGGGGCTCAAGGGGGCCTGGACCCGCCCACTTCCGCTTTAGGGGCCAGCAACAGTTGCCAGGGCAACCCTGGGCATGGCAGGGGGCTCAAGGGGGCCTGGACCCTTTGGGGGCCAGCAACCCTGGGCATGGCAGGGGGCTTAAGGGGGCCTGGACCCACCCACTTCCGCTTTGGGGGCCAGCAAAAGTTTCAAGGGCAACCCTGGGCACGGCAGGGGGCTTAAGGGGGCCTGGACCCGCCCACTTCCGCTTTGGGGGCCAGCAACAGTTGCCAGGGCAACCCTGGGCACGGCAGGGGGCTTAAGGGGGCCTGGACCTGCCCACTTCCGCTTTGGGGGCCAGCAACAGTTGCCAGGGCAACCCTGGGCACGGCAGGGGGCTCAAGGGGGCCTGGACCCGCCCACTTCCGCTTTGGGGGCCAGCAACAGTTGCCAGGGCAACCCTGGGCATGGCAGGGGGCTTAAGTGGGCCTGGACCCGCCCACTTCCGCTTTGGGGGCCAGCAACAGTTGCCAGGGCAACCCTGGGCATGGCAGGGGGCTCAAGGGGGCCTGGACCCACCCACTTCAGCTTTGGGGGCCAGCAACAGATGCCAGGGCAACCCTGGGCATGGCAGGGGGCTCAAGGGGGCCTGGACCCGCCCACATCCGCTTTGGGGGCCAGCAACAGTTGCCAGGGCAACCCTGGGCATGGCAGGGGGCTCAAGGGGGCCTGGACCCGCCCACTTCCGCTTTGGGGGCCAGCAACAGTTGCCAGGGCAACCCTGGGCATGGCAGGGGGCTCAAGGGGGCCTGGACCCGCCCACCTCCGCTTTGGGGGCCAGCAACAGTTGCCAGGGCAACCCTGGGCATGGCAGTTGGCTTAAGGGGGCCTGGACCCGCCCACTTCCGATTTGGGGGCCAGCAAAAGTTGCCAGGGCAACCCTGGGCATGGCAGGGGGCTTAAGGGGGCCTGGACCCGCCCACTTCCGCTTTGGGGGCCAGCAACAGTTGCCAGGGCAACCCTGGGCATGGCAGGGGGCTCAAGGGGGCCTGGACCCGCCCACTTCCGCTTTGGGGGCCAGCAACAGTTGCCAGGGCAACCCTGGGCATGGCAGGGGGCTCAAGGGGGCCTGGACCCGCCCACTTCCGCTTTGGGGGCCAGCAACAGTTGCCAGGGCAACCCTGGGCATGGCAGGGGGCTCAAGGGGGCCTGGACCCGCCCACTTCCGCTTTGGGGGCCAGCAACAGTTGCCAGGGCAACCCTGGGCATGGCAGGGGGCTTAAGGGGGCCTGGACCCGCCCACTTCCGCTTTGGGGGCCAGCAAAAGTTGCCAGGGCAACCCTGGGCATGGCAGGGGGCTTTAAGGGGGCCTGGACCCGCCCACTTCCGCTTTGGGGGCTAGCAACAGTTGCCAGGGCAACCCTGGGCATGGCAGGGGGCTCAAGGGGGCCTGGACCCGCCCACTTCCGCTTTGGGGACCAGCAACAGTTGCCAGGGCAACCCTGGGCATGGCAGGGGGCTCAAGGGGGCCTGGACCCGCCCACTTCCGCTTTGGGGGCCAGCAACAGTTGCCAGGGCAACCCTGGGCATGGCAGGGGGCTCAAGGGGGCCTGGAACCGCCCACTTCCGCTTTGGGGGCCAGCAACAGTTGCCAGGGAAACCCTGGGCATGGCAGGGGGCTCAAGTGGGCCTGGACCCGCCCACTTCCGCTTTGGGGGCCAGCAACAGTTGCCAGGGCAACCCTGGGCATGGCAGGGGGCTCAAGGGGGCCTGGACCCGCCCACTTCCGCTTTGGGGGCCAGCAACAGTTGCCAGGGCAACCCTGGGCATGGCAGGGGGCTCAAGGGGGCCTGGACCCGCCCACTTCCGCTTTAGGGGCCAGCAACAGTTGCCAGGGCAACCCTGGGCATGGCAGGGGGCTCAAGGGGGCCTGGAACCGCCCACTTCCGCTTTGGGGGCCAGCAACAGTTGCCAGGGCAACCCTGGGCATGGCAGGGAGCTCAAGGGGGCCTGGACCCGCCCACTTCCGCTTTGGGGGCCAGCAACAGTTGCCAGGGCAACCCTGGGCATGGCAGGGGGCTTTAAGGGGGCCTGGACCCGCCCACTTCCGCTTTGGGGCCAGCAACAGTTGCCAGGGCAACCCTGGGCATGGAAGGGGGCTCAAGGGGGCCTGGACCCGCCCACTTCCGCTTTGGGGGCCAGCAACAGTTGCCAGGGCAACCCTGGGCATGGCAGGGGGCTCAAGGGGGCCTGGACCCGCCCACTTCCGCTTTGGGGGCCAGCAACAGTTGCCAGGGCAACCCTGGGCATGGCAGGGGGCTCAAGGGGGCCTGGACCCGCCCACTTCCGCTTTAGGGGCCAGCAACAGTTGCCAGGGCAACCCTGGGCATGGCAGGGGGCTCAAGGGGGCCTGGACCCTTTGGGGGCCAGCAACCCTGGGCATGGCAGGGGGCTTAAGGGGGCCTGGACCCGCCCACTTCCGCTTTGGGGGCCAGCAAAAGTTTCAAGGGCAACCCTGGGCACGGCAGGGGGCTCAAGGGGGCCTGGACCCGCCCACTTCCGCTTTGGGGGCCAGCAAAAGTTGCCAGGGCAACCGTGGGCATTGCAGGGGGCTCAAGGGGGCCTGGACCCGCCCACTTCCGCTTTAGGGGCCAGCAACAGTTGCCAGGGCAACCCTGGGCATGGCAGGGGGCTCAAGGGGGCCTGGACCCGCCCACTTCCGCTTTGGGGGCCAGCAACAGTTGCCAGGGCAACCCTGGGCATGGCAGGGGGCTCAAGGGGGCCTGGACCCGCCCACTTCCGCTTTGGGGGCCAGCAACAGGGGCCAGGGCAACCCTGGGCATGGCAGGGGGCTCAAGGGGGCCTGGACCCGCCCACTTCTGCTTTGGGGGCCAGCAACAGTTGCCAGGGCAACCCTGGGCATAGCAGGGGGCTCAAGGGGGCCTGGACCCGCCCACTTCCGCTTTGGGGGCCAGCAACAGTTGCCAGGGCAACCCTGGGCATGGCAGGGGGCTCAAGGGGGCCTGGACCCGCCCACTTCCGCTTTGGGGGCCAGCAACAGTTGCCAGGGCAACCCTGGGCATGGCAGGGGGCTCAAGGGGGCCTGGACCCGCCCACTTCCGCTTTAGGGGCCAGCAACAGTTGCCAGGGCAACCCTGGGCATGGCAGGGGGCTCAAGGGGGCCTGGACCCTTTGGGGGCCAGCAACCCTGGGCATGGCAGGGGGCTTAAGGGGGCCTGGACCCACCCACTTCCGCTTTGGGGGCCAGCAAAAGTTTCAAGGGCAACCCTGGGCACGGCAGGGGGCTTAAGGGGGCCTGGACCCGCCCACTTCCGCTTTGGGGGCCAGCAACAGTTGCCAGGGCAACCCTGGGCACGGCAGGGGGCTTAAGGGGGCCTGGACCCGCCCACTTCCGCTTTGGGGGCCAGCAACAGTTGCCAGGGCAACCCTGGGCACGGCAGGGGGCTCAAGGGGGCCTGGACCCGCCCACTTCCGCTTTGGGGGCCAGCAACAGTTGCCAGGGCAACCCTGGGCACGGCAGGGGGCTTAAGTGGGCCTGGACCCGCCCACTTCCGCTTTGGGGGCCAGCAACAGTTGCCAGGGCAACCCTGGGCATGGCAGGGGGCTCAAGGGGGCCTGGACCCGCCCACTTCAGCTTTGGGGGCCAGCAACAGATGCCAGGGCAACCCTGGGCATGGCAGGGGGCTCAAGGGGGCCTGGACCCGCCCACATCCGCTTTGGGGGCCAGCAACAGTTGCCAGGGCAACCCTGGGCATGGCAGGGGGCTCAAGGGGGCCTGGACCCGCCCACTTCCGCTTTGGGGGCCAGCAACAGTTGCCAGGGCAACCCTGGGCATGGCAGGGGGCTCAAGGGGGCCTGGACCCGCCCACCTCCGCTTTGGGGGCCAGCAACAGTTGCCAGGGCAACCCTGGGCATGGCAGGGGGCTCAAGGGGGCCTGGACCCGCCCACTTCCGCTTTGGGGGCCAGCAACAGTTGCCAGGGCAACCCTGGGCATGGCAGTTGGCTTAAGGGGGCCTGGACCCGCCCACTTCCGATTTGGGGGCCAGCAAAAGTTGCCAGGGCAACCCTGGGCATGGCAGGGGGCTTAAGGGGGCCTGGACCCGCCCACTTCCGCTTTGGGGGCCAGCAAAAGTTGCCAGGGCAACCCTGGGCATGGCAGGGGGCTTTAAGGGGGCCTGGACCCGCCCACTTCCGCTTTGGGGGCTAGCAACAGTTGCCAGGGCAACCCTGGGCATGGCAGGGGGCTCAAGGGGGCCTGGACCCGCCCACTTCCGCTTTGGGGGCCAGCAACAGTTGCCAGGGAAACCCTGGGCATGGCAGGGGGCTCAATTGGGCCTGGACCCGCCCACTTCCGCTTTGGGGGCCAGCAACAGTTGCCAGGGCAACCCTGGGCATGGCAGGGGGCTCAAGGGGGCCTGGACCCGCCCACTTCCGCTTTGGGGGCCAGCAACAGTTGCCAGGGCAACCCTGGGCATGGCAGGGGGCTCAAGGGGGCCTGGACCCGCCCACTTCCGCTTTAGGGGCCAGCAACAGTTGCCAGGGCAACCCTGGGCATGGCAGGGGGCTCAAGGGGGCCTGGAACCGCCAAATTCCGCTTTGGGGGCCAGCAACAGTTGCCAGGGCAACCGTGGGCATGGCAGGGAGCTCAAGGGGGCCTGGACCCGCCCACTTCCGCTTTGGGGGCCAGCAACAGTTGCCAGGGCAACCCTGGGCATGGCAGGGGGCTTTAATGGGGCCTGGACCCGCCCACTTCCGCTTTGGGGCCAGAAACAGTTGCCAGGACAACCCTGGGCATGGCAGGGGGCTCAAGGGGGCCTGGACCCGCCCACTTCCGCTTTGGGGGCCAGCAACAGTTGCCAGGGCAACCCTGGGCATGGCAGGGGGCTCAAGGGGGCCTGGACCCGCCCACTTCCGCTTTGGGGGCCAGCAACAGTTGCCAGGGCAACCCTGGGCATGGCAGGGGGCTCAAGGGGGCCTGGACCCGCCCACTTCCGCTTCGGGGGCCAGCAACAGTTGCCAGGGCAACGCTGGGCATGGCAGAGGGCTCAAGGGGGCCTGGACCCGCCCACTTCCGCTTTGGGGGCCAGCAACAGTTGCCAGGGCAACCCTGGGCATGGCAGGGGGCTCAAGGGGGCCTGGACCCGCCCACTTCCGCTTTGGGGGCCAGCAACAGTTGCCAGGGCAACCGTGGGCATGGCAGGGGGCTCAAGGGGGCCTGGACCCGCCCACTTCCGCTTTGGGGGCCAGCAACAGTTGCCAGGGCAACCCTGGGCATAGCAGGGGGCTCAAGGGGGCCTGGACCCGCCCACTTCCGCTTTGGGGGCCAGCAACAGTTGCCAGGGCAACCGTGGGCATTGCAGGGGGCTCAAGGGGGCCTGGACCCGCCCACTTCCGCTTTAGGGGCCAGCAACAGTTGCCAGGGCAACCCTGGGCATGACAGGGGGCTCAAGGGGGCCTGGACCCGCCCACTTCCGCTTTGGGGGCCAGCAACAGTTGCCAGGGCAACCCTGGGCATGGCAGGGGGCTCAAGGGGGCCTGGACCCACCCACTTCCGCTTTGGGGGCCAGCAACAGGGGCCAGGGCAACCCTGGGCATGGCAGCGGGCTCAAGGGGGCCTGGACCCGCCCACTTCCGCTTTGGGGGCCAGCAACAGTTGCCAGGGCAACCCTGGGCATGGCAGGGGGCTCAAGGGGGCCTGGTCCCGCCCACTTCCGCTTCAGGGGCCAGCAACAGTTGCCAGGGCAACCCTGGGCATGGCAGGGGGCTCAAGGGGGCCTGGACCCTTTGGGGGCCAGCAACCCTGGGCATGGCATGGGGCTTAAGGGGGCCTGGACCCGCCCACTTCCGCTTTTGGGGCCATCAAAAGTTGCAAGGGCAACCCTGGGCACGGCAGGGGGCTTAAGGGGGCCTGGACCCGCCCACTTCCGCTTTGGGGGCCAGCAACAGTTGCCAGGGCAACCCTGGGCACGGCAGGGGGCTTAAGGGGGCCTGGACCCGCCCACTTCCGCTTTGGGGGCCAGCAACAGTTGCCAGGGCAACCCTGGGCACGGCAGGGGGCTTAAGGGGGCCTGGACCCGCCCACTTCCGCTTTGGGGGCCAGCAACAGTTGCCAGGGCAACCCTGGGCATGGCAGGGGGCTTAAGTGGGCCTGGACCCGCCCACTTCCGCTTTGGGGGCCAGCAACAGTTGCCAGGGCAACCCTGGGCATGGCAGGGGGCTCAAGGGGGCCTGGACCCGCCCACTTCAGCTTTGGGGGCCAGCAACAGATGCCAGGGCAACCCTGGGCATGGCAGGGGGCTCAAGGGGGCCTGGACCCGCCCACTTCCGATTTGGGGGCCAGCAACAGTTGCCAGGGCAACCCTGGGCATGGCAGGGGGCTCAAGGGGGCCTGGACCCGCCCACTTCCGCTTTGGGGGCCAGCAACAGTTGCCAGGGCAACCCTGGGCATGGCAGGGGGCTCAAGGGGGCCTGGACCCGCCCACTTCCGCTTTGGGGGCCAGCAACAGTTGCCAGGGCAACCCTGGGCATGGCAGGGGGCTCAAGGGGGCCTGGACCCTCCCACTTCCGCTATAGGGGCCAGCAACAGTTGCCAGGGAAACCCTGGGCATGGCAGGGGGCTCAAGTGGGCCTGGACCCGCCCACTTCCGCTTTGGGGGCCAGCAACAGTTGCCAGGGCAACCCTGGGCATGGCAGGGGGCTCAAGGGGGCCTGGACCCGCCCACTTCCGCTTTGGGGGCCAGCAACAGTTGCCAGGGCAACCCTGGGCATGGCAGGGGGCTCAAGGGGGCCTGGACCCGCCCACTTCCGCTTTGGGGGCTAGCAACAGTTGCCAGGGCAACCCTGGGCATGGCAGGGGGCTCAAGGGGGCCTGGACCCGCCCACTTCCGCTTTGGGGGCCAGCAACAGTTGCCAGGGCAACCCTGGGCATGGCAGGGGGCTCAAGGGGGCCTGGACCCGCCCACTTCCGCTTTGGGGGCCAGCAACAGTTGCCAGGGCAACCCTGGGCATGGCAGGGGGCTTAAGTGGGCCTGGACCCGCCCACTTCCGCTTTGGGGGCCAGCAACAGTTGCCAGGGCAACCCTGGGCATGGCAGGGGGCTCAAGGGGGCCTGGACCCGCCCACTTCAGCTTTGGGGGCCAGGAACAGATGCCAGGGCAACCCTGGGCATGGCAGGGGGCTCAAGGGGGCCTGGACCCGCCCACTTCCGATTTGGGGGCCAGCAACAGTTGCCAGGGCAACCCTGGGCATGGCAGGGGGCTCAAGGGGGCCTGGACCCGCCCACTTCCGCTTTGGGGGCCAGCAACAGTTGCCAGGGCAACCCTGGGCATGGCAGGGGCTCAAGTGGGCCTGGACCCGCCCACTTCCGCTTTGGGGGCCAGCAACAGTTGCCAGGGCAACCCTGGGCATGGCAGGGGGCTCAAGGGGGCCTGGACCCGCCCACTTCCGGCTTTGGGGGCCAGCAACAGTTGCCAGGGATACCCTGGGCATGGCAGGGGGCTTTAAGGGGGCCTGGACCCGCCCACTTCCGCTTTGGGGCCAGCAACAGTTGCCAGGGCAACCCTGGGCATGGCAGGGGGCTCAAGGGGGCCTGGACCCGCCCACTTCCGCTTTGGGGGCCAGCAACAGTTGCCAGGGCAACCCTGGGCATGGCAGGGGGCTCAAGGGGGCCTGGACCCGCCCACTTCCGCTTTGGGGGCCAGCAACAGTTGCCAGGGCAACCCTGGGCATGGCAGGGGGCTCAAGGGGGCCTGGACCCGCCCACTTCCGCTTTGGGGGCCAGCAACAGTTGCCAGGGCAACCCTGGGCATGGCAGGGGGCTCAAGGGGGCCTGGACCCGCCCACTTCCGCTTTGGGGGCTAGCAACAGTTGACAACAGTTGCCAGGGCAACCCTGGGCATGGCAGGGGGCTCAAGGGGGCCTGGACCCGCCCACTTCCGCTTTGGGGGCCAGCAACAGTTGCCAGGGCAACCCTGGGCATGGCAGGGGGCTCAAGGGGGCCTGGACCCGCCCACTTCCGCTTTGGGGGCCAGCAACAGTTGCCAGGGCAACCCTGGGCATGGCAGGGGGCTCAAGGGGGCCTGGACCCGCCCACTTCCGCTTTGGGGGCCAGCAACAGTTGCCAGGGCAACCCTGGGCATGGCAGAGGGCTCAAGAGGGCCTGGACCCGCCCACTTCCGCTTTGGGGGCCAGCAACAGTTGCCAGGGCAACCGTGGGCATGGCAGGGGGCTCAAGGGGGCTGGACCCGCCCACTTCCGCTTTGGGGGCCAGCAACAGGGGCCAGGGCAACCCTGGGCATGGCAGGGGGCTCAAGGGGGCCTGGACCCGCCCACTTCCGCTTTGGGGGCCAGCAACAGTTGCCAGGGCAACCCTGGGCATGGCAGGGGGCTCAAGGGGGCCTGGACCCGCCCACTTCCGCTTTGGGGGCCAGCAACAGGGGCCAGGGCAACCCTGGGCATGGCAGGGGGCTCAAGGGGGCCTGGACCCGCCCACTTCCGCTTTGGGGGCCAGCAACAGTTGCCAGGGCAACCCTGGGCATGGCAGGGGGCTCAAGGGGGCCTGGTCCCGCCCACTTCCGCTTTAGGGGCCAGCAACAGTTGCCAGGGCAACCCTGGGCATGGCAGGGGGCTCAAGGGGGCCTGGACCCGCCCACTTCCGCTTTGGGGGCCAGCAACCCTGGGCATGGCAGGGGGCTTAAGGGGGCCTGGACCCGCCCACTTCCGCTTTGGGGGCCAGCAAAAGTTGCCAGGGCAACCCTGGGCACGGCAGGGGGCTTAAGGGGGGGCCTGGACCCGCCCACTTCCGCTTTGGGGGCCAGCAACAGTTGCCAGGGCAACCCTGGGCACGGCAGGGGGCTTAAGGGGGCCTGGACCCGCCCACTTCCGCTTTGGGGGCCAGCAACAGTTGCCAGGGCAACCCTGGGCATGGCAGTTGGCTTAAGGGGGCCTGGACCCGCCCACTTCCGATTTGGGGGCCAGCAAAAGTTGCCAGGGCAACCCTGGGCATGGCAGGGGGCTTAAGAGGGCCTGGACCCGCCCACTTCCGCTTTGGGGGCCAGCAACAGTTGCCAGGGCAACCCTGGGCATGGCAGGGGGCTCAAGGGGGCCTGGACCCGCCCACTTCCGCTTTGGGGGCCAGCAACAGTTGCCAGGGCAACCCTGGGCATGGCAGGGGGCTCAAGGGGGCCTGGACCAGCCCCACTTCCGCTTTTAATGGCCAGCAACAGTTGCCAGGGCAACCCTGGGCATGGCAGGGGGCTCAAGGGGGCCTGGAACCGCCAACTTCCGCTTTGGGGGCCAGCAACAGTTGCCAGGGCAACCCTGGGCATGGCAGGGAGCTCAAGGGGGCCTGGACCCGCCCACTTCCGCTTTGGGGGCCAGCAACAGTTGCCAGGGCAACCCTGGGCATGGCAGGGGGCTTTAAGGGGGCCTGGACCCGCCCACTTCCGCTTTGGGGGCCAGCAACAGTTGCCAGGGCAACCCTGGGCATGGCAGGGGGCTTTAAGGGGGCCTGGACCCGCCCACTTCCGCTTTGGGGCCAGCAACAGTTGCCAGGGCAACCCTGGGCATGGCAGGGGGCTCAAGGGGGCCTGGACCCGCCCACTTCCGCTTTGGGGGCCAGCAACAGTTGCCAGGGCAACCCTGGGCATAGCAGGGGGCTCAAGGGGGCCTGGACCCGCCCACTTCCGCTTTGGGGGCCAGCAACAGTTGCCAGGGCAACCCTGGGCATGGCAGGGGGCTCAAGGGGGCCTGGACCCGCCCACTTCCGCTTTGGGGGCCAGCAACAGTTGCCAGGGCAACACTGGGCATGGCAGGGGGCTCAAGGGGCCTGGACCCACCACTTCCGCTTTAGGGGCCAGCAACAGTTGTCAGGGCAACCCTGGGCATGGCAGGGGGCTCAAGGGGGCCTGGACCCGCCCACTTCCGCTTTGGGGGCCAGCAACCCTGGGCATGGCAGGGGGCTTAAGGGGGCCTGGACCCGCCCACTTCCGCTTTGGGGGCCAGCAAAAGTTGCAAGGGCAACCCTGGGCACGGCAGGGGGCTTAAGGGGGCCTGGACCCGCCCACTTCCGCTTTGGGGGCCAGCAACAGTTGCCAGGGCAACCCTGGGCACGGCACGGGGCTTAAGGGGGCCTGGACCCGCCCACTTCCGCTTTGGGGGCCAGCAACAGTTGCCAGGGCAACCCTGGGCACGGCAGGGGGCTCAAGGGGGCCTGGACCCGCCCACTTCCGCTTTGGGGGCCAGCAACAGTTGCCAGGGCAACCCTGGGCATGGCAGGGGGCTTAAGGGGGCCTGGACCCGCCCACTTCCGCTTTGGGGGCCAGCAACAGTTGCCAGGGCAACCCTGGGCATGGCAGGGGGCTCAAGGGGGCCTGGACCCGCCCACTTCAGCTTTGGGGGCCAGCAACAGATGCCAGGGCAACCCTGGGCATAGCAGGGGGCTCAAGGGGGCCTGGACCCGCCCACTTCCGCTTTGGGGGCCAGCAACAGTTGCCAGGGGCAACCCTGGGCATGGCAGGGGGCTCAAGGGGGCCTGGACCCGCCCACTTCCGCTTTGGGGGCCAGCAACAGTTGCCAGGGCAACCCTGGGCATGGCAGGGGGCTCAAGGGGGCCTGGACCCGCCCACTTCCGCTTTGGGGGCCAGCAACAGTTGCCAGGGCAACCCTGGGCATGGCAGGGGGCTCAAGGGGGCCTGGACCCGCCCACTTCGCTTTGGGGGCCAGCAACAGTTGCCAGGGCAACCCTGGGCATGGCAGTTGGCTTAAGGGGGCCTGGACCCGCCCACTTCCGATTTGGGGGCCAGCAAAAGTTGCCAGGGCAACCCTGGGCATGGCCAGGGGGCTTAAGGGGGCCTGGACCCGCCCACTTCCGCTTTGGGGGCCAGCAACAGTTGCCAGGGCAACCCTGGGCATGGCAGGGGGCTTAAGGGGGCCTGGACCCGCCCACTTCCGCTTTGGGTGCCAGGGCAACCCTGGGCATGGCAGGGGCTTAAGGGGGCCTGGACCCGCCCACTTCCGCTTTGGGGGCCAGCAACAGTTGCCAGGGCAACCCTGGGCATGGCAGGGGGCTTTAAGGGGGCCTGGACCCGCCCACTTCCGCTTTGGGGGCCATCAACAGTTGCCATGGCAACCCTGGGCATGGCAGGGGGCTTTAAGGGGGCCTGGACCCGCCCACTTCCGCTTTGGGGGCCAGCAACAGTTGCCAGGGAAACCCTGGGCATGGCAGGGGGCTCAAGTGGGCCTGGACCCGCCCACTTCCGCTTTGGGGGCCAGCAACAGTTGCCAGGGCAATCCTGGGCATGGCAGGGGGCTCAAGGGGGCCTGGAGACGCCCACTTCCGTTTTGGGGGCCAGCAACAGTTGCCAGGGCAACCCTGGGCATGGCAGGGGGCTCAAGCGGGCCTGGAACCGCCCACTTCCGCTTTGGGGGCCAGCAACAGTTGCCAGGGCAAGCCTGGGCATGGCAGGGGGCTCATGGGGGCCTGGACCCGCCCACTTCCGCTTTGGGGGCCAGCAACAGTTGCAAGGGCAACCCTGGGCATGGCAGGGGGCTCAAGGGGGCCTGGACCCGCCCACTTCCGCTTTAGGGGCCAGCAAAAGTTGCCAGGGCAACCATGGGCATGGCAGGGGGCTCAGGGGGCCTGGACCCGCCCACTTCCGCTTTGGGGGCCAGCAACAGTTGCCAGGGCAACCCTGGGCATGGCAGGGGCTTAAGGGGGCCTGGACCCGCCCACTTCCGCTTTGGGGGCCAGCAACAATTGCCAGGGCAACCCTGGGCATGGCAGGGGGCTTTAAGGGGGCCTGGACCCCGCCCACTTCCGCTTTGGGTGCCAGCAACAGTTGCCATGGCAACCCTGGGCATGGCAGGGGGCTTTAAGGGGGCCTGGACCCGCCCACTTCCGCTTTGGGGGCCAGCAACAGTTGCCAGGGAAACCCTGGGCATGGCAGGGGGCTCAAGTGGGCCTGGACCCGCCCACTTCCGCTTTGGGGGCCAGAAACAGTTGCCAGGGCAACCCTGGGCATGGCAGGGGGCTCAAGGGGGCCTGGACCCGCCCACTTCCGCTTTGGGGGCCAGCAACAGTTGCCAGGGCAACCCTGGGCATGGCAGGGGGCTCAAGGGGGCCTGGACCCGCCCACTTCCGCTTTGGGGGCCAGCAACAGTTGCCAGGGCAACCCTGGGCATGGCAGGGGGATCAAGGGGGCCTGGACCCGCCCACTTCCGCTTTGGGGGCCAGCAACAGTTGCCAGGGCAACCCTGGGCATGGCAGGGGGATCAAGGGGGCCTGGACCCGCCCACTTCCGCTTTGGGGGCCAGCAAAAGTTTCCAGGGCAACCCTGGGCATGGCAGGGGCTCAAGGGGGCCTGGACCCGCCCACTTCCGCTTTAGGGGCCAGCAACAGTTGCCCGGGCAACCCTGGGCATGGCAGGGGGCTCAAGGGGGCCTGGAACCGCCCACTTCCGCTTTAGGGGCCAGCAACAGTTGCCAGGGCAACCCTGGGCATGGCAGGGGGCTCAAGGGGGCCTGGACCCGCCCACTTCCGCTTTGGGGGCCAGCAACAGTTGCCAGGGAAACCATGGGCATGGCAGGGGGCTCAAGTGGGCCTGGACCCGCCCACTTCCGCTTTGGGGGCCAGCAACAGTTGCCAGGAGAACCCTGAGCATGGCAGGGGGCTCAAGGGGGCCTGGACCCGCCCACTTCCGCTTTGGGGGCCAGCAACAGTTGCCAGGGCAACCTGGGCATGGCAGGGGGCTCAAGGGGGCCTGGACCCGCCCACTTCCGCTTTGGGGGCCAGCAAAAGTTGCCAGGGCAACCCTGGGCATGGCAGAGGGCTCAATGGGGCCTGGACCCGCCCACATCCGCTTTAGGGGCCAGCAACAGTTGCCAGGGCAACCCTGGGCATGGCAGGGGGCTCAAGGGGCCTGGAACCGCCCACTTCCGCTTTGGGGGCCAGCAACAGTTGCCAGGGCAACCCTGGGCATGGCAGGGGCTCAAGGGGGCCTGGAACCGCCCACTTCCGCTTTGGGGGCCAGCAACAGTTGCCAGGGCAACCCTGGGCATGGCAGGGGGCTTAAGGGGGCCTGACCCGCCCACTTCCGCTTTGGAGGCCAGCAACAGTTGCCAGGGCAACCCTGGGCATGGCAGGGGGCTCAAGGGGGCCTGGACCCGCCCACTTCCGCTTTGGGGGCCAGCAACAGTTGCCCGGGCAACCCTGGGCATGGCAGGGGGCTCAAGGGGGCCTGGACCCGCCCACTTCCGCTTTGGGGGCCAGCAACAGTTGCCAGGGCAACCCTGGGCATGGCAGGGGGCTCAAGGGGGCCTGGACCCACCCACTTCCGCTTTGGGGGCCAGCAACAGTTGCCAGGGCAACCCTGGGCATGGCAGGGGGCTCAAGGGAGCCTGGACCCGCCCACTTCCGCTTTGGGGCCAGCAACAGTTGCCAGGGCAACCCTGGGCATGGCAGGGGGCTCAAGGGGGCCTGGACCGCCCACTTCCGCTTTGGGGGCCAGCAACAGTTGCCAGGGCAACCCTGGGCATGGCAGGGGGCTCAAGGGGGCCTGGACCCGCCCACTTCCGCTTTGGGGTCAGCAACAGTTGCCAGGGAAACCCTGGGCATGGCAGGGGGCTCAAGAGAGCCTGGACCCGCCCACTTCCGCTTTGGGGGCCAGCAAAAGTTGCCAGGGCAACCCTGGGCATGGCAGGGGGCTCAAGGGGGCCTGGAACCGCCCACTTCCGCTTTGGGGGGCCAGCAACAGTTGCCAGGGCAACCCTGGGCATGGCAGGGGGCTCAAGGGGGCCTGGACCCGCCCACTTCCGCTTTGGGGGCCAGCAACAGTTGCCAGGGCAACCCTGGGCATGGCAGGGGGCTTAAGGGGGCCTGGACCCGCCCACTTCCGCTTTGGGGGCCAGCAACAGTTGCCAGGGCAACCCTGGGCATGGCAGGGGGCTTTAAGGGGGCCTGGACCCGCCCACTTCCGCTTTGGGGGCCAGCAACAGTTGCCAGGGCAACCCTGGGCATGGCAGGGGGCTCAAGGGGGCCTGGACCATCCCACTTCCGCTTTGGGGCCAGCAACAGTTGCCAGGGCAACCCTGGGCATGGCAGGGGGCTCAAGGGGGCCTGGACCCGCCCACTTCCGCTTTGGGGGCCAGCAACAGTTGCCAGGGCAACCCTGGGCATGGCAGGGGGCTTAAGGGGGCCTGGACCCGCCCACTTCCGCTTTGGGGGCCAGCAACAGTTGCCAGGGCAACCCTGGGCACGGCAGGGGGCTCAAGGGGGCCTGGACCCGCCCACTTCCGCTTTGGGGGGCCAGCAACAGTTGCCAGGGCAACCCTGGGCATGGCAGGGGGCTCAAGGGGGCCTGGACCCGCCCACTTCCGCTTTGGGGGCCAGCAACAATTGCCAGGGCAACCCTGGGCATGGCAGGGGGCTTTAAGGGGGCCTGGACCCGCCCACTTCCGCTTTGGGTGCCAGCAACAGTTGCCATGGCAACCCTGGGCATGGCAGGGGGCTTTAAGGGGGCCTGGACCCGCCCACTTCCGCTTTGGGGGCCAGCAACAGTTGCCAGGGAAACCCTGGGCATGGCCAGGGGGCTCAAGTGGGCCTGGACCCGCCCACTTCCGCTTTGGGGGCCAGAAACAGTTGCCAGGGCAACCCTGGGCATGGCAGGGGGCTCAAGGGGGCCTGGACCCGCCCACTTCCGCTTTGGGGGCCAGCAACAGTTGCCAGGGCAACCCTGGGCATGGCAGGGGCTCAAGGGGGCCTGGACCCGCCCACTTCCGCTTTGGGGGCCAGCAACAGTTGCCAGGGCAACCCTGGGCATGGCAGGGGGATCAAGGGGGCCTGGACCCGCCCACTTCCGCTTTGGGGGCCAGCAACAGTTGCCAGGGCAACCCTGGGCATGGCAGGGGGATCAAGGGGGCCTGGACCCGCCCACTTCCGCTTTGGGGGCCAGCAAAAGTTGCCAGGGCAACCCTGGGCATGGCAGGGGCTCAAGGGGGCCTGGACCCGCCCACTTCCGCTTTAGGGGCCAGCAACAGTTGCCCGGGCAACCCTGGGCATGGCAGGGGGCTCAAGGGGGCCTGGAACCGCCCACTTCCGCTTTAGGGGCCAGCAACAGTTGCCAGGGCAACCCTGGGCATGGCAGGGGGCTCAAGGGGGCCTGGACCCGCCCACTTCCGCTTTGGGGGCCAGCAACAGTTGCCAGGGAAACCATGGGCATGGCAGGGGGCTCAAGTGGGCCTGGACCCGCCCACTTCCGCTTTGGGGGCCAGCAACAGTTGCCAGGAGAACCCTGAGCATGGCAGGGGGCTCAAGGGGGCCTGGACCCGCCCACTTCCGCTTTGGGGGCCAGCAACAGTTGCCAGGGCAACCCTGGGCATGGCAGGGGGCTCAAGGGGGCCTGGACCCGCCCACTTCCGCTTTGGGGGCCAGCAAAAGTTGCCAGGGCAACCCTGGGCATGGCAGAGGGCTCAATGGGGCCTGGACCCGCCCACATCCGCTTTAGGGGCCAGCAACAGTTGCCAGGGCAACCCTGGGCATGGCAGGGGGCTCAAGGGGGCCTGGAACCGCCCACTTCCGCTTTGGGGGCCAGCAACAGTTGCCAGGGCAACCCTGGGCATGGCAGGGGCTCAAGGGGGCCTGGAACCGCCCACTTCCGCTTTGGGGGCCAGCAACAGTTGCCAGGGCAACCCTGGGCATGGCAGGGGGCTTAAGGGGGCCTGGACCCGCCCACTTCCGCTTTGGAGGCCAGCAACAGTTGCCAGGGCAACCCTGGGCATGGCAGGGGGCTCAAGGGGGCCTGGACCCGCCCACTTCCGCTTTGGGGGCCAGCAACAGTTGCCCGGGCAACCCTGGGCATGGCAGGGGGCTCAAGGGGGCCTGGACCCGCCCACTTCCGCTTTGGGGGCCAGCAACAGTTGCCAGGGCAACCCTGGGCATGGCAGGGGGCTCAAGGGGGCCTGGACCCACCCACTTCCGCTTTGGGGGCCAGCAACAGTTGCCAGGGCAACCCTGGGCATGGCAGGGGGCTCAAGGGAGCCTGGACCCGCCCACTTCCGCTTTGGGGGCCAGCAACAGTTGCCAGGGCAACCCTGGGCATGGCAGGGGGCTCAAGGGGGCCTGGACCCGCCCACTTCCGCTTTGGGGGCCAGCAACAGTTGCCAGGGCAACCCTGGGCATGGCAGGGGGCTCAAGGGGGCCTGGACCCGCCCACTTCCGCTTTGGGGTCAGCAACAGTTGCCAGGGAAACCCTGGGCATGGCAGGGGGCTCAAGAGAGCCTGGACCCGCCCACTTCCGCTTTGGGGGCCAGCAAAAGTTGCCAGGGCAACCCTGGGCATGGCAGGGGGCTCAAGGGGGCCTGGAACCGCCCACTTCCGCTTTGGGGGGCCAGCAACAGTTGCCAGGGCAACCCTGGGCATGGCAGGGGGCTCAAGGGGGCCTGGACCCGCCCACTTCCGCTTTGGGGGCCAGCAACAGTTGCCAGGGCAACCCTGGGCATGGCAGGGGGCTTAAGGGGGCCTGGACCCGCCCACTTCCGCTTTGGGGGCCAGCAACAGTTGCCAGGGCAACCCTGGGCATGGCAGGGGGCTTTAAGGGGGCCTGGACCCGCCCACTTCCGCTTTGGGGGCCAGCAACAGTTGCCAGGGCAACCCTGGGCATGGCAGGGGGCTCAAGGGGGCCTGGACCATCCCACTTCCGCTTTGGGGCCAGCAACAGTTGCCAGGGCAACCCTGGGCATGGCAGGGGGCTCAAGGGGGCCTGGACCCGCCCACTTCCGCTTTGGGGGCCAGCAACAGTTGCCAGGGCAACCCTGGGCATGGCAGGGGGCTTAAGGGGGCCTGGACCCGCCCACTTCCGCTTTGGGGGCCAGCAACAGTTGCCAGGGCAACCCTGGGCACGGCAGGGGGCTCAAGGGGGCCTGGACCCGCCCACTTCCGCTTTGGGGGCCAGCAACAGTTGCCAGGGCAACCCTGGGCACGGCAGGGGGCTTAAGGGGGCCTGGACCCGCCCACTTCCGCTTTGGGGGCCAGCAACAGTTGCCAGGGCAACCCTGGGCATGGCAGGGGGCTCAAGGGGGCCTGGACCCGCCCACTTCAGCTTTGGGGGCCAGCAACAGATGCCAGGGCAACCCTGGGCATGGCAGGGGGCTCAAGGGGGCCTGGACCCGCCCACTTCCGCTTTGGGGGCCAGCAACAGTTGCCAGGGCAACCCTGGGCATGGCAGGGGGCTCAAGGGGGCCTGGACCCGCCCACTTCCGCTTTGGGGGCCAGCAACAGTTGCCAGGGCAACCCTGGGCATGGCAGGGGGCTCAAGGGGGCCTGGACCCGCCCAATTCCGCTTTGGGGGCCAGCAACAGTTGCCAGGGCAACCCTGGGCATGGCAGGGGGCTCAAGGGGGCCTGGACCCGCCCACTTCCGCTTTGGGGGCCAGCAACAGTTGCCAGGGCAACCCTGGGCATGGCAGTTGGCTTAAGGGGGCCTGGACCCGCCCACTTCCGATTTGGGGGCCAGCAAAAGTTGCCAGGGCAACCCTGGGCATGGCAGGGGGCTTAAGGGGGCCTGGACCCGCCCACTTCCGCTTTGGGGGCCAGCAACAGTTGCCAGGGCAACCCTGGGCATGGCAGGGGGCTTAAGGGGGCCTGGACCCGCCCACTTCCGCTTTGGGTGCCAGGGCAACCCTGGGCATGGCAGGGGGCTTAAGGGGGCCTGGACCCGCCCACTTCCGCTTTGGGGGCCAGCAACAGTTGCCAGGGCAACCCTGGGCATGGCAGGGGGCTTTAAGGGGGCCTGGACCCGCCCACTTCCGCTTTGGGGGCCATCAACAGTTGCCATGGCAACCCTGGGCATGGCAGGGGGCTTTAAGGGGGCCTGGACCCGCCCACTTCCGCTTTGGGGGCCAGCAACAGTTGCCAGGGAAACCCTGGGCATGGCAGGGGGCTCAAGTGGGCCTGGACCCGCCCACTTCCGCTTTGGGGGCCAGCAACAGTTGCCAGGGCAATCCTGGGCATGGCAGGGGGCTCAAGGGGGCCTGGACACGCCCACTTCCGCTTTAGGGGCCAGCAACAGTTGCCAGGGCAACCCTGGGCATGGCAGGGGGCTCAAGCGGGCCTGGAACCGCCCACTTCCGCTTTGGGGGCCAGCAACAGTTGCCAGGGCAAGCCTGGGCATGGCAGGGGGCTCAAGGGGGCCTGGACCCGCCCACTTCCGCTTTGGGGGCCAGCAACAGTTGCAAGGGCAACCCTGGGCATGGCAGGGGGCTCAAGGGGGCCTGGACCCGCCCACTTCCGCTTTAGGGGCCAGCAAAAGTTGCCAGGGCAACCATGGGCATGGCAGGGGGCTCAAGGGGGCCTGGACCCGCCCACTTCCGCTTTGGGGGCCAGCAACAGTTGCCAGGGCAACCCTGGGCATGGCAGGGGGCTTAAGGGGGCCTGGAACCGCCCACTTCCGCTTTGGGGGGCCAGCAACAGTTGCCAGGGCAACCCTGGGCATGGCAGGGGGCTCAAGGGGGCCTGGACCCGCCCACTTCCGCTTTGGGGGCCAGCAACAGTTGCCAGGGCAACCCTGGGCATGGCAGGGGGCTCAAGGGGGCCTGGACCCGCCCACTTCCGCTTTGGGGGCCAGCAACAGTTGCCAGGGCAACCCTGGGCATGGCAGGGGGATCAAGGGGGCCTGGACCCGCCCACTTCCGCTTTGGGGGCCAGCAAAAGTTGCCAGGGCAACCCTGGGCATGGCAGGGGGCTCAAGGGGGCCTGGACCCGCCCACTTCCGCTTTAGGGGCCAGCAACAGTTGCCCGGGCAACCCTGGGCATGGCAGGGGGCTCAAGGGGGCCTGGAACCGCCCACTTCCGCTTTGGGGGCCAGCAACAGTTGCCAGGGCAACCCTGGGCATGGCAGGGGGCTCAAGGGGGCCTGGACCCGCCCACTTCCGCTTTGGGGGCCAGCAACAGTTGCCAGGGCAACCGTGGGCATGGCAGGGGGCTCAAGTGGGCCTGGACCCGCCCACTTCCGCTTTGGGGGCCAGCAACAGTTGCCAGGAGAACCCTGAGCATGGCAGGGGGCTCAAGGGGGCCTGGACCCGCCCACTTCCGCTTTGGGGGCCAGCAACAGTTGCCAGGGCAACCCTGGGCATGGCAGGGGGCTCAAGGGGGCCTGGACCCGCCCACTTCCGCTTTGGGGGCCAGCAAAAGTTGCCAGGGCAACCCTGGGCATGGCAGAGGGCTCAATGGGGCCTGGACCCGCCCACATCCGCTTTAGGGGCCAGCAACAGTTGCCAGGGCAACCCTGGGCATGGCAGGGGGCTCAAGGGGGCCTGGAACCGCCCACTTCCGCTTTGGGGGCCAGCAACAGTTGCCAGGGCAACCCTGGGCATGGCAGGGGCTCAAGGGGGCCTGGACCCGCCCACTTCCGCTTTGGGGGCCAGCAACAGTTGCCAGGGCAACCCTGGGCATGGCAGGGGGCTTAAGGGGGCCTGGACCCGCCCACTTCCGCTTTGGAGGCCAGCAACAGTTGCCAGGGCAACCCTGGGCATGGCAGGGGGCTCAAGGGGGCCTGGACCCGCCCACTTCCGCTTTGGGGGCCAGCAACAGTTGCCCGGGCAACCCTGGGCATGGCAGGGGGCTCAAGGGGGCCTGGACCCGCCCACTTCCGCTTTGGGGGCCAGCAACAGTTGCCAGGGCAACCCTGGGCATGGCAGGGGGCTCAAGGGGGCCTGGACCCACCCACTTCCGCTTTGGGGGCCAGCAACAGTTGCCAGGGCAACCCTGGGCATGGCAGGGGGCTCAAGGGGGCCTGGACCCGCCCACTTCCGCTTTGGGGGCCAGCAACAGTTGCCAGGGCAACCCTGGGCATGGCAGGGGGCTCAAGGGGGCCTGGACCCGCCCACTTCCGCTTTGGGGGCCAGCAACAGTTGCCAGGGCAACCCTGGGCATGGCAGGGGGCTCAAGGGGGCCTGGACCCGCCCACTTCCCCTTTGGGGTCAGCAACAGTTGCCAGGGAAACCCTGGGCATGGCAGGGGGCTCAAGAGAGCCTGGACCCGCCCACTTCCGCTTTGGGGGCCAGCAACAGTTGCCAGGGCAACCCTGGGCATGGCAGGGGGCTCAAGGGGGCCTGGAACCGCCCACTTCCGCTTTGGGGGGCCAGCAACAGTTGCCAGGGCAACCCTGGGCATGGCAGGGGGCTCAAGGGGGCCTGGACCCGCCCACTTCCGCTTTGGGGGCCAGCAACAGTTGCCAGGGCAACCCTGGGCATGGCAGGGGGCTTAAGGGGGCCTGGACCCGCCCACTTCCGCTTTGGGGGCCAGCAACAGTTGCCAGGGCAACCCTGGGCATGGCAGGGGGCTTTAAGGGGGCCTGGACCCGCCCACTTCCGCTTTGGGGGCCAGCAACAGTTGCCAGGGCAACCCTGGGCATGGCAGGGGGCTCAAGGGGGCCTGGACCATCCCACTTCCGCTTTGGGGCCAGCAACAGTTGCCAGGGCAACCCTGGGCATGGCAGGGGGCTCAAGGGGGCCTGGACCCGCCCACTTCCGCTTTGGGGGCCAGCAACAGTTGCCAGGGCAACCCTGGGCATGGCAGGGGGCTTAAGGGGGCCTGGACCCGCCCACTTCCGCTTTGGGGGTCAGCAACAGTTGCCAGGGCAACCCTGGGCATGGCAGGGGGCTTTAAGGGGGCCTGGACCCGCCCACTTCCGCTTTGGGGGCCAGCAACAGTTGCCAGGGCAACCCTGGGCATGGCAGGGGGCTCAAGGGGGCCTGGACCATCCAACTTCCGCTTTGGGGCCAGCAACAGTTGCCAGGGCAACCCTGGGCATGGCAGGGGGCTCAAGGGGGCCTGGACCCGCCCACTTCCGCTTTGGGGGCCAGCAACAGTTGCCAGGGCAACCCTGTGCATGGCAGGGGGCTCAAGGGGGCCTGGACCCGCCCACTTCCGCTTTGGGGGCCAGCAACAGTTGCCAGGGCAACCCTGGGCATGGCAGGGGGCTCAAGGGGGCCTGGACCATCCCACTTCCGCTTTGGGGCCAGCAACAGTTGCCAGGGCAACCCTGGGCATGGCAGGGGCTCAAGGGGGCCTGGACCCGCCTATTCCGTTTTGGGGGCCAACAACAGTTGCCAGGGCAACCCTGGGCATGGCAGGGGGCTTAAGGGGGCCTGGACCCGCCCACTTCCGCTTTGGGGGCCAGCAACAGTTGCCAGGGCAACCCTGGGCATGGCAGGGGGCTCAAGGGGGCCTGGACCCGCCCACTTCCGCTTTGGGGGCCAGCAACAGTTGCCCGGGCAACCCTGGGCATGGCAGGGGGCTCAAGGGGGCCTGGACCCGCCCACTTCCGCTTTGGGGGCCAGCAACAGTTGCCAGGGCAACCCTGGGCATGGCAGGGGGCTCAAGGGGGCCTGGACCCACCCACTTCCGCTTTGGGGGCCAGCAACAGTTGCCAGGGCAACCCTGGGCATGGCAGGGGGCTCAAGGGGGCCTGGACCCGCCCACTTCCGCTTTGGGGGCCAGCAACAGTTGCCAGGGCAACCCTGGGCATGGCAGGGGGCTCAAGGGGGCCTGGACCCGCCCACTTCCGCTTTGGGGGCCAGCAACAGTTGCCAGGGCAACCCTGGGCATGGCAGGGGGCTCAAGGGGGCCTGGACCCGCCCACTTCCGCTTTGGGGTCAGCAACAGTTGCCAGGGAAACCCTGGGCATGGCAGGGGGCTCAAGAGAGCCTGGACCCGCCCACTTCCGCTTTGGGGGGCCAGCAACAGTTGCCAGGGCAACCCTGGGCATGGCAGGGGCTCAAGGGGGCCTGGACCCGCCTATTCCGTTTTGGGGGCCAGCAACAGTTGCCAGGGCAACCCTGGGCATGGCAGGGGGCTTAAGGGGGCCTGGACCCGCCCACTTCCGCTTTGGGGGCCAGCAACAGTTGCCAGGGCAACCCTGGGCATGGCAGGGGGCTCAAGGGGGCCTGGACCCGCCCACTTCCGCTTTGGGGGCCAGCAACAGTTGCCCGGGCAACCCTGGGCATGGCAGGGGGCTCAAGGGGGCCTGGACCCGCCCACTTCCGCTTTGGGGGCCAGCAACAGTTGCCAGGGCAACCCTGGGCATGGCAGGGGGCTCAAGGGGGCCTGGACCCACCCACTTCCGCTTTGGGGGCCAGCAACAGTTGCCAGGGCAACCCTGGGCATGGCAGGGGGCTCAAGGGGGCCTGGACCCGCCCACTTCCGCTTTGGGGGCCAGCAACAGTTGCCAGGGCAACCCTGGGCATGGCAGGGGGCTCAAGGGGGCCTGGACCCGCCCACTTCCGCTTTGGGGGCCAGCAACAGTTGCCAGGGCAACCCTGGGCATGGCAGGGGGCTCAAGGGGGCCTGGACCCGCCCACTTCCGCTTTGGGGTCAGCAACAGTTGCCAGGGAAACCCTGGGCATGGCAGGGGGCTCAAGAGAGCCTGGACCCGCCCACTTCCGCTTTGGGGGCCAGCAACAGTTGCCAGGGCAACCCTGGGCATGGCAGGGGGCTCAAGGGGGCCTGGAACCGCCCACTTCCGCTTTGGGGGGCCAGCAACAGTTGCCAGGGCAACCCTGGGCATGGCAGGGGGCTCAAGGGGGCCTGGACCCGCCCACTTCCGCTTTGGGGGCCAGCAACAGTTGCCAGGGCAACCCTGGGCATGGCAGGGGGCTTAAGGGGGCCTGGACCCGCCCACTTCCGCTTTGGGGGCCAGCAACAGTTGCCAGGGCAACCCTGGGCATGGCAGGGGGCTTTAAGGGGGCCTGGACCCGCCCACTTCCGCTTTGGGGGCCAGCAACAGTTGCCAGGGCAACCCTGGGCATGGCAGGGGGCTCAAGGGGGCCTGGACCCGCCCACTTCCGCTTTGGGGGCCAGCAACAGTTGCCAGGGCAACCCTGGGCATGGCAGGGGGATCAAGGGTGCCTGGACCCGCCCACTTCCGCTTTGGGGGCCAGCAAAAGTTGCCAGGGCAACCCTGGGCATGGCAGGGGGCTCAAGGGGGCCTGGACCCGCCCACTTCCGCTTTAGGGGCCAGCAACAGTTGCCCGGGCAACCCTGGGCATGGCAGAGGGCTCAATGGGGCCTGGACCCGCCCACATCCGCTTTAGGGGCCAGCAACAGTTGCCAGGGCAACCCTGGGCATGGCAGGGGGCTCAAGGGGGCCTGGAACCGCCCACTTCCGCTTTGGGGGCCAGCAACAGTTGCCAGGGCAACCCTGGGCATGGCAGGGGCTCAAGGGGGCCTGGACCCGCCCACTTCCGCTTTGGGGGCCAGCAACAGTTGCCAGGGCAACCCTGGGCATGGCAGGGGGCTTAAGGGGGCCTGGACCCGCCCACTTCCGCTTTGGGGGCCAGCAACAGTTGCCAGGGCAACCCTGGGCATGGCAGGGGGCTCAAGGGGGCCTGGACCCGCCCACTTCCGCTTTGGGGGCCAGCAACAGTTGCCAGGGCAACCCTGGGCATGGCAGGGGGCTCAAGGGGGCCTGGACCCGCCCACTTCCGCTTTGGGGGCCAGCAACAGTTGCCCGGGCAACCCTGGGCATGGCAGGGGGCTTAAGGGGGCCTGGACCCGCCCACTTCCGCTTTGGGGGCTAGCAACAGTTGCCAGGGCAACCCTGGGCATGGCAGGGGGCTCAAGGGGGCCTGGACCCACCCACTTCCGCTTTGGGGGCCAGCAACAGTTGCCAGGGCAACCCTGGGCATGGCAGGGGGCTCAAGGGGGCCTGGACCCGCCCACTTCCGCTTTGGGGGCCAGCAACAGTTGCCAGGGCAACCCTGGGCATGGCAGGGGCTCAAGGGGGCCTGGACCCGCCCACTTCCGCTTTGGGGGCCAGCAACAGTTGCCAGGGCAACCCTGGGCATGGCAGGGGGCTCAAGGGGGCCTGGACCCGCCCACTTCCGCTTTGGGGTCAGCAACAGTTGCCAGGGAAACCCTGGGCATGGCAGGGGGCTCAAGAGAGCCTGGACCCGCCCACTTCCGCTTTGGGGGCCAGCAACAGTTGCCAGGGCAACCCTGGCATGGCAGGGGGCTCAAGGGGGCCTGGAACCGCCCACTTCCGCTTTGGGGGGCCAGCAACAGTTGCCAGGGCAACCCTGGGCACGGCAGGGGGCTCAAGGGGGCCTGGACCCGCCCAATTCCGCTTTGGGGGCCAGCAACAGTTGCCAGGGCAACCCTGGGCATGGCAGGGGCTCAAGGGGGCCTGGACCCGCCCAATTCCGCTTTGGGGGCCAGCAACAGTTGCCAGGGCAACCCTGGGCATGGCAGGGGCTATAAGGGGGCCTGGACCCGCCCACTTCCACTTTGGGGGCCAGCAACAGTTGCCAGGGCAACCCTGGGCATGGCAGGGGGCTTTAAGGGGGCCTGGACCCGCCCACTTCCGCTTTGGGGGCCAGCAACAGTTGCCAGGGCAACCCTGGGCATGGCAGGGGGGCTCAAGGGGGCCTGGACCATCCCACTTCAGCTTTGGGGCCAGCAACAGTTGCCAGGGCAACCCTGGGCATGGCAGGGGGCTCAAGGGGGCCTGGACCCGCCCACTTCCGCTTTGGGGGCCAGCAACAGTTGCCAGGGCAACCCTGGGCATGGCAGGGGGCTCAAGGGGGCCTGGACCCGCCCACTTCCGCTTTGGGGGCCAGCAACAGTTGCCAGGGCAACCCTGGGCATGGCAGGGGGCTCAAGGGGGCCTGGACCCGCCCACTTCCGCTTTGGGGGCCAGCAACAGTTGCCAGGGCAACCCTGGGCATGGCAGGGGGCTCAAGGGGCCTGGACCCGCCCACTTCCGCTTTGGGGGCCAGCAACAGTTGCCAGGGCAACCCTGGGCATGGCAGGGGGATCAAGGGGGCCTGGACCCGCCCACTTCCGCTTTGGGGGCCAGCAAAAGTTGCCAGGGCAACCCTGGGCATGGCAGGGGGCTCAAGGGGGCCTGGACCCGCCCACTTCCGCTTTAGGGGCCAGCAACAGTTGCCCGGGCAACCCTGGGCATGGCAGGGGGCTCAAGGGGCCTGGAACCGCCCACTTCTGCTTTGGGGGCCAGCAACAGTTGCCAGGGCAACCCTGGGCATGGCAGGGGGCTCAAGGGGGCCTGGACCCGCCCACTTCCGCTTTGGGGGCCAGCAACAGTTGCCAGGGCAACCCTGGGCATGGCAGGGGGCTCAAGTGGGCCTGGACCCGCCCACTTCCGCTTTGGGGGCCAGCAACAGTTGCCAGGGCAACCCTGGGCATGGCAGGGGGCTTAAGGGGGCCTGGACCCGCCCACTTCCGCTTTGGGGGCCAGCAAAAGTTGCCAGGGCAACCCTGGGCATGGCAGTGGGCTCAAGGGGGCCTGGACCCGCCCACTTCCGCTTTGGGGGCCAGCAACAGTTGCCAGGGCAACCCTGGGGCATGGCAGGGGGCTCAAGGGGGCCTGGAACCGCCCACTTCCGCTTTGGGGGCCAGCAACAGTTGCCAGGGCAACCCTGGGCATGGCAGGGGCTCAAGGGGGCCTGGACCCGCCCACTTCCGCTTTGGGGGCCAGCAACAGTTGCCAGGGCAACCCTGGCATGGCAGGGGGCTTAAGGGGGCCTGGACCCGCCCACTTCCGCTTTGGGGGCCAGCAACAGTTGCCAGGGCAACCCTGGGCATGGCAGGGGGCTCAAGGGGGCCTGGACCCGCCCACTTCCGCTTTGGGGGCCAGCAACAGTTGCCAGGGCAACCCTGGGCATGGCAGGGGGCTAAAGGGGGCCTGGACCCGCCCACTTCCGCTTTGGGGGCCAGCAACAGGGCCAGGGCAACCCTGGGCATGGCAGGGGGCTCAAGTGGGCCTGGACCCGCCCACTTCCGCTTTGGGGGCCAGCAACAGTTGCCAGGGCAACCCTGGGCATGGCAGGGGGCTCAAGGGGGCCTGGACCCGCCCACTTCCGCTTTGGGGGCCAGCAACAGTTGCCAGGGCAACCCTGGGCATGGCAGGGGGCTCAAGGGGGCCTGGACCCGCCCACTTCCGCTTTGGGGGCCAGCAACAGTTGCCAGGGCAACCGGGCATGGCAGGGGGCTCAAGGGGGCCTGGACCCGCCCCACTTCCGCTTTGGGGGCCAGCAACAGTTGCCAGGGCAACCCTGGGCATGGCAGGGAGCTCAAGGGGGCCTGGACCCGCCCACTTCCGATTTGGGGGCCAGCAACAGTTGCCAGGGCAACCCTGGGCATGGCAGGGGGCTCAAGGGGGCCTGGACCCGCCCACTTCCGCTTTGGGGGCCAGCAACAGTTGCCAGGGCAAGCCTGGGCATGGCAGGGGGCTCAAGGGGGCCTGGACCCACCCACTTCCGCTTTGGGGGCCAGCAACAGTTGCCAGAACAACCCTGGGCATAGCAGGGGGCTCAAGGGGGCCTGGACCCGCCCACTTCCGCTTTGGGGGCCAGCAAAAGTTGCCAGGGCAACCCTGGGCATGGCAGGGGGCTTAAGGGGGCCTGGACCCGCCCACTTCCGCTTTGGGGGCCAGCAACAGTTGCCAGGGCAACCCTGGGCATGGCAGGGGGCTTAAGGGGGCCTGGACCCGCCCACTTCCGCTTTGGGGGCCAGCAACAGTTGCCAGGGCAACCCTGGGCATGGCAGGGGGCTTAAGGGGGCCTGGACCCGCCCACTTCCGCTTTGGGGGCCAGCAACAGTTGCCAGGGCAACCCTGGGCATGGCAGGGGGCTCAAGGGGGCCTGGACCCGCCCACTTCCGCTTTGGGGGCCAGCAACAGTTGCCAGGGCAACCCTGGGCATGGCAGGGGGCTCAAGGGGGCCTGGACGCGCCCACTTCCGCTTTGGGGGCCAGCAACAGTTGCCAGGGCAACCCTGGGCATGGCAGGGGGCTCAAGGGGGCCTGGACCCGCCCACTTCCGCTTTGGGGGCCAGCAACAGTTGCCAGGGCAACCCTGGGCATGGCAGGGGGCTTAAGGGGGCCTGGACCCGCCCACTTCCGCTTTGGGGGCCAGCAACAGTTGCCAGGGCAACCCTGGGCATGGCAGGGGGCTTAAGGGGGCCTGGACCCGCCCACTTCCGCTTTGGGGGCCAGCAACAGTTGCCAGGGCAACCCTGGGCATGGCAGGGGGCTCAAGGGGGCCTGGACCCGCCCACTTCCGCTTTGGGGGCCAGCAACAGTTGCCAGGGCAACCCTGGGCATGGCAGGGGGCTCAAGGGGGCCTGGACAAGCCAACTTCCGCTTTGGGGGCCAGCAACAGTTGCCAGGGCAACCCTGGGCATGGCAGGGGGCTCAAGGGGGCCTGGACCCGCCCACTTCTGCTTTGGGGGCCAGCAACAGTTGCCAGGGCAACCCTGGCATGGCAGGGCGCTCAAGGGGGCCTGGACCCGCCCACTTCCGCTTTGGGGGCCAGCAACAGTTGCCAGGGCAACCCTGGGCATGGCAGGGGGCTCAAGGGGGCCTGGACCCGCCCACTTCCGCTTTAGGTGCCAGGAACAGTTTGCCAGGGCAACCCTGGGCATGGCAGGGGGCTCAAGGGGGCCTGGACCCGCCCACTTCCGCTTTGGGGGCCAGCAACAGTTGCCAGGGCAACCGGGCATGGCAGGGGGCTCAAGGGGGCCTGGACCCGCCCACTTCCGCTTTGGGGGCCAGCAACAGTTGCCAGGGCAACCCTGGGCATGGCAGGGAGCTCAAGGGGGCCTGGACCCGCCCACTTCCGATTTGGGGGCCAGCAACAGTTGCCAGGGCAACCCTGGGCATGGCAGGGGGCTCAAGGGGGCCTGGACCCGCCCACTTCCGCTTTGGGGGCCAGCAACAGTTGCCAGGGCAAGCCTGGGCATGGCAGGGGGCTCAAGGGGGCCTGGACCCGCCCACTTCCGCTTTGGGGGCCAGCAACAGTTGCCAGAACAACCCTGGGCATAGCAGGGGGCTCAAGGGGGCCTGGACCCGCCCACTTCCGCTTTGGGGGCCAGCAAAAGTTGCCAGGGCAACCCTGGGCATGGCAGGGGGCTTAAGGGGGCCTGGACCCGCCCACTTCCGCTTTGGGGGCCAGCAACAGTTGCCAGGGCAACCCTGGGCATGGCAGGGGGCTTAAGGGGGCCTGGACCCGCCCACTTCCGCTTTGGGGGCCAGCAACAGTTGCCAGGGCAACCCTGGGCATGGCAGGGGGCTTAAGGGGGCCTGGACCCGCCCACTTCCGCTTTGGGGGCCAGCAACAGTTGCCAGGGCAACCCTGGGCATGGCAGGGGGCTCAAGGGGGCCTGGACCCGCCCACTTCCGCTTTGGGGGCCAGCAACAGTTGCCAGGGCAACCCTGGGCATGGCAGGGGGCTCAAGGGGGCCTGGACGCGCCCACTTCCGCTTTGGGGGCCAGCAACAGTTGCCAGGGCAACCCTGGGCATGGCAGGGGGCTCAAGGGGGCCTGGACCCGCCCACTTCCGCTTTGGGGGCCAGCAACAGTTGCCAGGGCAACCCTGGGCATGGCAGGGGGCTTAAGGGGGCCTGGACCCGCCCACTTCCGCTTTGGGGGCCAGCAACAGTTGCCAGGGCAACCCTGGGCATGGCAGGGGGCTTAAGGGGGCCTGGACCCGCCCACTTCCGCTTTGGGGGCCAGCAACAGTTGCCAGGGCAACCCTGGGCATGGCAGGGGGCTCAAGGGGGCCTGGAGCCGCCCACTCCGCTTTGGGGGCCAGCAACAGTTGCCAGGGCAACCCTGGGCATGGCAGGGGGCTCAAGGGGGCCTGGACAAGCCAACTTCCGCTTTGGGGGCCAGCAACAGTTGCCAGGGCAACCCTGGGCATGGCAGGGGGCTCAAGGGGGCCTGGACCCGCCCACTTCTGCTTTGGGGGCCAGCAACAGTTGCCAGGGCAACCCTGGGCATGGCAGGGCGCTCAAGGGGGGCCTGGACCCGCCCACTTCCGCTTTGGGGGCCAGCAACAGTTGCCAGGGCAACCCTGGGCATGGCAGGGGGCTCAAGGGGGCCTGGACCCGCCCACTTCCGCTTTAGGTGCCAGGAACAGTTGCCAGGGCAACCCTGGGCATGGCAGGGGGCTCAAGGGGGCCTGGACCCGCCCACTTCCGCTTTGGGGGCCAGCAACCCTGGGCATGGCAGGGGGCTTAAGGGGGCCTGGACCCGCCCACTTCCGCTTTGGGGTCCAGCAACAGTTGCCAGGGCAAGCCTGGACATGGCAGGGGGCTGGAGGGCGCCAGGCCCCGCCCACTTCCGTTTTGGGGACCAGCAACAGTTGCCAGGGCAAGCCTGGGCATGGCAGGGGGCTGGAGGGCGCCAGGACACGCCCACTTCCGCTTTGGGGCCCAGTAACAGTTGCCAGGGCAACCCTGGGCATAACAGGGGGCTTGAGGTCGCCAGGCCCCGCCCACTTTCGCTTTGGGGCCCAGCAACAGTTGCCAGGGCAAGCCTGGGCATGGCAGGGGGCTTGAGGTAACCTGGCCCCGCCCACTTCCGCTTTGGGGTCAGCAACAGTTGCCAGGGCAACCATGGACATAGCAGGGGGCTTAAGGGCGCCTGGCCCCGCCCACTTCCGCTTAGGGGCCAGCAACAGTTGCTAGGGCAACCCTGGGCATGGCTGGGGGCTTGAGGTAGCCTGGCCCCGCCCACTTCCGCTTTTAGGGTGAGCAACCCTAGGCATGGCTGGGGGCTTAAGGGCGCCAGGCCCCGCCTACTTCCGCTTTGGGGGCCAGCAATAGTTGCCAGGGCAACCGTGGGCATGGCAGGGGGCTTAAGGGCGCCTCGTTCCGCCCACTTCCGCTTTGGGGTCAGCAACAGTTGCCAGGGCAACCCTGGGCATGGCAGGGGGCTTAAGGGCGCCTGGTTCCGCCCACTTCCACTTTGGGGCCAGCAACAGTTGCCAGAGCAACCATGGGCATGGCAGGGGGCTTAAGGGTGCTGGCCCCGCCCACTTCCGCTTTGGGCCCAGCAACAGTTGCCAGGGCAACCCTGGGCATGTCTGGGTGCTTAAGGGCGCCAGGCCCCGCCCACTTCTACTTTGGGTGCCAGCAACAGTTGCCAGGGCAACCCTGGGCATGGTTGGGGGCTTAAGGGCGCCAGGCCTGCCCACTTCCGCTTTGGAGCCCGCAACAGTTGCCTGGCCAACCCTGGGCATGGCAGGGGGCTTAAGGGGGCCTGGACCCGCCCACTTCCGCTTTGGGGGCCAGCAACAGTTGCCAGGGCAACCCTGGGCATGGCAGGGGGCTTAAGGGGGCCTGGACCCGCCCACTTCCGCTTTGGGGGCCAGCAACAGTTGCCAGGGCAACCCTGGGCATGGCAGGGGGCTTAAGGGGGCCTGGGACCCGCCCACTTCCGCTTTGGGGGCCAGCAACAGTTGCCAGGGCAACCCTGGGCATGGCAGGGGGCTCAAGTGGGCCTGGACCCGCCCACTTCCGCTTTGGGGGCCAGCAACAGTTGCCAGGGCAACCCTGGGCATGGCAGGGGGCTCAAGGGGGCCTGGACCCGCCCACTTCCGCTTTGGGGGCCAGCAACAGTTGTCAGGGCAACCCTGGGCATGGCAGGGGGCTCAAGGGGGCCTGGACCCGCCCACTTCCGCTTTAGGGGCCAGCAACAGTTGCCAGGGCAACCCTGGGCATGGCAGGGGGCTCAAGGGGGCCTGGACCCGCCCACTTCCGCTTTGGGGGCCAGCAACAGTTGCAAGGGCAACCCTGGGCATGGCAGGGGGCTCAAGGGGGCCTGGACCCGCCCACTTCCGCTTTGGGGGCCAGCAACAGTTGCCAGGGCAACCCTGGGCATGGCAGGGGGCTCAAGGGGGCCTGGACCCGCCCACTTCCGATTTGGGGCCAGCAACAGTTGCCAGGGCAACCCTGGGCATGGCAGGGGGCTCAAGGGGGCCTGGACCCGCCCACTTCCGCTTTGAGGGCCAGCAACAGTTGCCATAGCAACCCTAAGGAAGGCAGGGGGCTCAAGGGGGCCTGGACCCGCCCACTTCCGCTTTGGGGGCCAGCAACAGTTGCCAGGGCAACCCTGGGCATGGCAGGGGGCTCAAGTGGGCCTGGACCCGCCCACTTCCGCTTTGGGGGCCAGCAACAGTTGCCAGGGCATCCCTGGGCATGGCAGGGGGCTCAAGGGGGCCTGGACCCGCCCACTTCCTCTTTGGGGGCCAGCAACAGTTGCCAGGGCAACCCTGGGCATGGCAGGGGGCTCAAGGGGGCCTGGACCCGCCCACTTCCGCTTTGGGGGCCAGCAACAGTTGCAAGGGCAACCCTGGGCAAGGCAGGGGGCTCAAGGGGGCCTGGAACCGCCCACTTCCGCTCTGGGGGCCAGCAACAGTTGCCAGGGCAACCCTGGGCATGGCAGGGGGCTCAAGGGGGCCTGGAACCGCCCACTTCCGCTCTGGGGGCCAGCAACAGTTGCCAGGGCAACCCTGGGCATGGCAGGGGGCTCAAGGGGGCCTGGACCCGCCCACTTCCGCTTTGGGGGCCAGCAAAAGTTGCCAGGGCAACCCTGGGCATGGCAGGGGGCTCAAGGGGGCCTGGACCCGCCCACTTCCGCTTTGGGGGCCAGCAAAAGTTTCCAGGGCAACCCTGGGCATGGCAGGGGGCTCAGGGGGGCCTGGACCCGCCCACTTCCGCTTTGGGGGCCAGCAACAGTTGCCAGGGCAACCCTGGGCATGGCAGGGGGCTCAAGGGGGGCCTGGACCCGCCCACTTCCGCTTTGGGGGCCAGCAACAGTTGCCAGGGCAACCCTGGGCATGGCAGGGGGCTCAAGGGGGCCTGGACCCGCCCACTTCCGCTTTGGGGGCCAGCAACAGTTGCCAGGGCAACCCAGGGCATGGCAGGGGGCTCAAGGGGGCCTGGACCCGCCCACTTCCGCTTTGGGGGCCAGCAACAGTTGCCAGGGCAACCCTGGGCATGGCAGGGGGCTCAAGGGGGCCTGGACCCGCCCACTTCCGCTTTGGGGGCCAGCAACAGTTGCCAGGGCAACCCTGGGCATGGCAGGGGGCTCAAGGGGGCCTGGACCCGCCCACTTCCGATTTGGGGGCCAGCAAAAGTTGCCAGGGCAACCCTAGCCATGGCAGGGGGCTTAAGGGGGCCTGGACCCGCCCACTTCCGCTTTGGGGGCCAGCAACAGTTGCCAGGGCAACCCTGGGCATGGCAGGGGGCTTAGGGGGCCTGGACCCGCCCACTTCCGCTTTGGGGGCCAGCAACAGTTGCCAGGGCAACCCTGGGCATGGCAGGGGGCTTAAGGGGGCCTGGACCCGCCCACTTCCGCTTTGGGGGCCAGCAACAGTTGCCAGGGCAACCCTGGGCATGGCAGGGGGCTTTAAGGGGGCCTGGACCCGCCCACTTCCGCTTTGGGGGCCAGCAACAGTTGCCAGGGCAACCCTGGGCATGGCAGGGGGCTTTAAGGGGGCCTGGACCCGCCCACTTCCGCTTTGGGGGCCAGCAACAGTTGCCAGGGCAACCCTGGGCATGGCAGGGGGCTTAAGGGGGCCTGGACCCGCCCACTTCCGCTTTGGGGGCCAGCAACAGTTGCCAGGGCAACCCTGGGCATGGCAGGGGGCTCAAGGGGGCCTGGACCCGCCCACTTCCGCTTTGGGGGCCAGCAACAGTTGCCAGGGCAACCCTGGGCATGGCAGGGGGCTCAAGGGGGCCTGGACCCGCCCACTTCCGCTTTGGGGGCCAGCAAAAGTTGCCAGGGCAACCCTGGGCATGGCAGGGGGCTCAGGGGGGCCTGGACCCGCCCACTTCCGCTTTGGGGGCCAGCAACAGTTGCCAGGGCAACCCTGGGCATGGCAGGGGGCTCAAGGGGGCCTGGACCCGCCCACTTCCGCTTTGGGGGCCAGCAACAGTTGCCAGGGCAACCCTGGGCATGGCAGGGGGCTCAAGGGGGCCTGGACCCGCCCACTTCCGCTTTGGGGGCCAGCAACAGTTGCCAGGGCAACCCTGGGCATGGCAGGGGGCTCAAGGGGGCCTGGACCCGCCCACTTCCGCTTTGGGGGCCAGCAACAGTTGCCAGGGCAACCCTGGGCATGGCAGGGGGCTCAAGGGGGCCTGGACCAGCCCACTTCCGCTTTGGGGTCCAGCAACAGTTGCCAGGGCAAGCCTGGACATGGCAGGGGGCTGGAGGGCGCCAGGCCCCGCCCACTTCCGTTTTGGGGACCAGCAACAGTTGCCAGGGCAAGCCTGGGAATGGCAGGGGGCTGGAGGGCGCCAGGACACGCCCACTTCCGCTTTGGGGCCCAGTAACAGTTGCCAGGGCAACCCTGGGCATAACAGGGGGCTTGAGGGCGCCAGGACACGCCCACTTCCGCTTTAGGGCCCAGTAACAGTTGCCAGGGCAACCCTGGGCATAACAGGGGGCTTGAGGGCGCCAGGCCCCGCCCACTTCCGCTTTGGGGCCCAGCAACAGTTGCCAGGGCAAGCCTGGGCATGGCAGGGGGCTTGAGGTAACCTGGCCCCGCCCACTTCCGCTTTGGGGTCAGCAACAGTTGCCAGGGCAACCATGGACATAGCAGGGGGCTTAAGGGCGCCTGGCCCCGCCCACTTCCGCTTAGGGGCCAGCAACAGTTGCTAGGGCAACCCTGGGCATGGCTGGGGGCTTGAGGTAGCCTGGCCCCGCCCACTTCCGCTTTGGGGTGAGCAACCCTAGGCATGGCTGGGGGCTTAAGGGCGCCAGGCCCCGCCCACTTCCACTTTGGGTGCCAGCAACAGTTGCCAGGGCAACCCTGGGCATGGTTGGGGGCTCAAGGGGGCCTGGACCCGCCCACTTCCGCTTTGGGGGCCAGCAATAGTTGCCAGGGCAACCGTGGGCATGGCAGGGGGCTTAAGGGCGCCTCGTTCCGACCACTTCCGCTTTGGGGTCAGCAACAGTTGCCAGGGCAACCCTGGGCATGGCAGGGGGCTTAAGGGCGCCTGGTTCCGCCCATTTCCACTTTGGGGCCAGCAACAGTTGCCAGGGCAACCCTGGGCATGGCAGGGGGCTTAAGGGTGCTGGCCCCGCCCACTTCCGCTTTGGGCCCAGCAACAGTTGCCAGGGCAACCCTGGGCATGTCTGGGTGCTTAAGGGCGCCAGGCCCCGCCCACTTCCACTTTGGGTGCCAGCAACAGTTGCCAGGGCAACCCTGGGCATGGTTGGGGGCTTAAGGGCGCCAGGCACGCCCACTTCCGCTTTGGAGCCCGCAACAGTTGCCAGGGCAACCCTGGGCATGGCAGGGGGCTTAAGGGGGCCTGGACCCGCCCACTTCCGCTTTGGGGACCAGCAACAGTTGCCAGGGCAACCCTGGGCATGGCAGGGGGCTTAAGGGGGCCTGGACCCGCCCACTTCCGCTTTGGGGGCCAGCAACAGTTGCCAGGGCAACCCTGGGCATGGCAGGGGGCTTAAGGGGGCCTGGACCCACCCACTTCCGCTTTGGGGGCCATCAACAGTTGCCAGGGCAACCCTGGGCATGGCAGGGGCTCAAGGGGGCCTGGACCCGCCCACTTCCGCTTTGGGGGCCAGCAACAGTTGCCAGGGCAACCCTGGGCATGGCAGGGGGCTCAAAGGGGCCTGGACCCGCCCACTTCCGCTTTGGGGGCCAGCAACAGTTGCCAGGGCAACCCTGGGCATGGCAGGGGGCTCAAGGGGGCCTGGACCCGCCCACTTCCGCTTTAGGGGCCAGCAACAGTTGCCAGGGCAACCCTGGGCATGGCAGGGGGCTCAAGGGGGCCTGGACCCGCCCACTTCCGCTTTGGGGGCCAGCAACAGTTGCCAGGGCAACCCTGGGCATGGCAGGGGGCTTAAGGGGGCCTGGATTCGCCCACTTCCGCTTTGGGGGCCAGCAACAGTTGCCAGGGCAACCCTGGGCATGGCAGGGGGCTCAAGGGGGCCTGGACACGCCCACTTCCGCTTTGGGGGCCAGCAACAGTTGCAAGGGCAACCCTGGGCATGGCAGGGGGCTCAAGGGGGCCTGGACCCGCCCACTTCCGCTTTGGGGGCCAGCAACAGTTGCCAGGGTAACCCTGGGCATGGCAGGGGGCTCAAGGGGGCCTGGACCCACCCACTTCCGCTTTGGGGGCCAGCAACAGTTGCCAGGGCAACCCTGGGCATGGCAGGGGGCTCAAGGGGGCCTGGACCCGCCCACTTCCGCTTTAGGGGCCAGCAACAGTTGCCAGGGCAACCCTGGGCAAGGCAGGGGGCTCAAGGGGGCCTGGAACCGCCCACTTCCGCTCTGGGGGCCAGCAACAGTTGCCAGGGCAACCCTGGGCAAGGCAGGGGGCTCAAGGGGGCCTGGAACCGCCCACTTCCGCTCTGGGGGCCAGCAACAGTTGCCAGGGCAACCCTGGGCATGGCAGGGGGCTCAAGGGGGCCTGGAACCGCCCACTTCCGCTCTGGGGCCAGCAACAGTTGCCAGGGCAACCCTGGGCATGGCAGGGGGCTCAAGGGGGCCTGGACCCGCCCACTTCCGCTTTGGGGGCCAGCAACAGTTGCAAGGGCAACCCTGGGCAAGGCAGGGGCTCAAGGGGGCCTCGTTCCGCCCACTTCCGCTTTGGGGGCCAGCAACAGTTGCCAGGGCAACCCTGGGCATGGCAGGGGGCTTTAAGGGGGCCTGGACCCGCCCACTTCCGCTTTGGGGCCAGCAACAGTTGCCAGGGCAACCCTGGGCATGGCAGGGGGCTCAAGGGGGCCTGGACCCGCCCACTTCCGCTTTGGGGGCCAGCAACAGTTGCAAGGGCAACCCTGGGCATGGCAGGGGGCTCAAGGGGGCCTGGACCCGCCCACTTCCGCTTTGGGGGCCAGCAACAGTTGCCAGGGCAACCCTGGGCATGGCAGGGGGCTCAAGGGGGCCTGGACCCGCCCACTTCCGTTTGGGGGCTAGCAACAGTTGCCAGGGAAACCCTGGGCATGGCAGGGGGCTCAAGGGGCCTGGACCCGCCCACTTCCGCTTTGGGGGCCAGCAACAGTTGCCAGGGAAACCCTGGGCATGGCAGGGGGCTCAAGTGGGCCTGGACCCGCCCACTTCCGCTTTGGGGGCCAGCAACAGTTGCCAGGGCATCCCTGGGCATGGCAGGGGGCTCAAGGTGGCCTGGACCCGCCCACTTTCGCTTTGGGGGCCAGCAACAGTTGCCAGGGCAACCCTGGGCATGGCAGGGGGCTCAAGGGGCCTGGACACGCCCACTTCCGCTTTAGGGGCCAGCAACAGTTGCCAGGGCAACCCTGGGCAAGGCAGGGGGCTCAAGGGGGCCTGGAACCGCCCACTTCCGCTCTGGGGGCCAGCAACAGTTGCCAGGGCAACCCTGGGCATGGCAGGGGGCTCAAGGGGGCCTGGAACCGCCCACTTCCGCTCTGGGGGCCAGCAACAGTTGCCAGGGCAACCCTGGGCATGGCAGGGGGCTTAAGGGGGCCTGGAACCGCCCACTTCCGCTTTGGGGGCCAGCAACAGTTGCCAGGGCAACTCTGGGCATGGCAGGGGGCTCAAAGGGGCCTGGACCCGCCCACTTCCGCTTTGGGGGCCAGCAACAGTTGCCAGGGCAACCCTGGGCATGGCAGGGGCTCAAGGGGCCTGGACCCGCCCACTTCCGCTTTGGGGGCCAGCAACAGTTGCCAGGGCAACCCTGGGCATGGAAGGGGGCTGAAGGGGGCCTGGACCCGCCCACTTCCGCTTTGGGGGCCAGCAACAGTTGCCAGGGCAACCCTGGGCATGGCAGGGGGCTTAAGGGGGCCTGGACCCGCCCACTTCCGCTTTGGGGCCAGCAACAGTTGCCAGGGCAACCCTGGGCATGGCAGGGGGCTTAAGGGGGCCTGGACCCGCCCACTTCCGCTTTGGGGGCCAGCAACAGTTGCCAGGGCAACCATGGGCATGGCAGGGGGCTTTAAGGGGGCCTGGACCCGCCCACTTCCGCTTTGGGGGCCAGCAACAGTTGCCAGGGCAACCCTGGGCATGGCAGGGGGCTTTAAGGGGGCCTGGACCCGCCCACTTCCGCTTTGGGGTCCCAGCAACAGTTGCCAGGGCAACCCTGGGCATGGCAGGGGGATTTAGGGGGCCTGGACCCGCCCACTTCCGCTTTGGGGGCCAGCAACAATTGCCAGGGCAACCGTGGGCATGGCAGGGGGCTTAAGGGCGCCTCGTTCCGCCCACTTCCGCTTTGGGGTCAGCAACAGTTGCCAGGGCAACCCTGGACATGGCAGTAGGGTTAAGGGCGCCTGGTTCCGCCCACTTCCACTTTGGGGCCAGCAACAGTTGCCAGGGCAACCATGGGCATGGCAGGGGGCTTAAGGGCGCCTCGTTCCGCCCACTTCCGCTTTGGGGTCAGCAACAGTTGCCAGGGCAACCCTGGGCATGGCAGGGGGCTTAAGGGGGCCTGAACCCGCCCACTTCCGCTTTGGGGCCAGCAGCAGTTGCCAGGGCAACCCTGGGCATGGCAGGGGGCTTAAGGGGGCCTGGACCCGCCCACTTCCGCTTTGGGGGCCAGCAACAGTTGCCAGGGCAACCCTGGGCATGGCAGGGGGCTTTAAGGGGGCCTGGACCCGCCCACTTCCGCTTTGGGGGCCAGCAACAGTTGCCAGGGCAACCCTGGGCATGGCAGGGGGCTTTAAGGGGGCCTGGACCTGCCCACTTGCGCTTTGGGGTCCAGCAACAGTTGCCAGGGCAACCCTGGGCATGGCAGGGGGATTTAAGGGGGCCTGGACCCGCCCACTTCCGCTTTGGGGGCCAGCAACAGTTGCCAGGGCAACCGTGGGCATGGCAGGGGGCTTAAGGGCGCCTCGTTCCGCCCACTTCCGCTTTGGGGTCAGCAACAGTTGCCAGGGCAACCCTGGGCATGGCAGGGGGGCTTAAGGGCGCCTGGTTCCGCCCACTTCCACTTTGGGGCCAGCAACAGTTGCCAGGGCAACCATGGGCATGGCAGGGGGCTTAAGGGTGCTGGCCCCGCCCACTTCCGCTTTGGGCCCAGCAACAGTTGCCAGGGCAACCTGGGCATGTCTGGGTGCTTAAGGGCGCCAGGCCCCGCCCACTTCCACTTTGGGTGCCAGCAACAGTTGCCAGGGCAACCCTGGGCATGGTTGGGGGCTTAAGGGCGCCAGGCCCGCCCACTTCCGCTTTGGGGTCAGCAACAGTTGCCAGGGCAACCCTGGGCATGGCAGGGGGCTTAAGGGCGCCTGGTTCCGCCCACTTCCACTTTGGGGCCAGCAACAGTTGCCAGGGCAACCATGGGCATGGCAGGGGGCTTAAGGGCGCCTCGTTCCGCCCACTTCCGCTTTGGGGTCAGCAACAGTTGCCAGGGCAACCCTGGGCATGGCAGGGGGCTTAAGGGGGCCTGAACCCGCCCACTTCCGCTTTGGGGCCAGCAGCAGTTGCCAGGGCAACCCTGGGCATGGCAGGGGGCTTAAGGGGGCCTGGACCCGCCCACTTCCGCTTTGGGGGCCAGCAACAGTTGCCAGGGCAACCCTGGGCATGGCAGGGGGCTTTAAGGGGGCCTGGACCCGCCCACTTCCGCTTTGGGGGCCAGCAACAGTTGCCAGGGCAACCCTGGGCATGGCAGGGGGCTTTAAGGGGGCCTGGACCTGCCCACTTCCGCTTTGGGGTCCAGCAACAGTTGCCAGGGCAACCCTGGGCATGGCAGGGGGATTTAAGGGGGCCTGGACCCGCCCACTTCCGCTTTGGGGGCCAGCAACAGTTGCCAGGGCAACCGTGGGCATGGCAGGGGGCTTAAGGGCGCCTCGTTCCGCCCACTTCCGCTTTGGGGTCAGCAACAGTTGCCAGGGCAACCCTGGGCATGGCAGGGGGCTTAAGGGCGCCTGGTTCCGCCCACTTCCACTTTGGGGCCAGCAACAGTTGCCAGGGCAACCATGGGCATGGCAGGGGCTTAAGGGTGCTGGCCCAGCCCACTTCCGCTTTGGGCCCAGCAACAGTTGCCAGGGCAACCCTGGGCATGTCTGGGTGCTTAAGGGCGCCAGGCCCCACCCACTTCCACTTTGGGTGCCAGCAACAGTTGCCAGGGCAACCCTGGGCATGGTTGGGGGCTTAAGGGCGCCAGGCCCGCCCACTTCCACTTTGGAGCCCGCAACAGTTGCCAGGGCAACCCTGGGCATGGCAGGGGGCTTAAGGGGGCCTGGACCCGACCACTTCCGCTTTGGGGGCCAGCAATAGTTGCAAGGGCAACCCTGGGCATGGCAGGGGGCTTAAGGGGGCCTGGACACGCCCACTTCCGCTTTGGGGGCCAGCAACAATTGCCAGGGCAACCCAGGGCATGGCAGGGGGCTTAAGGGGGCCTGGACCCACGCACTTCCGCTTTGGGGGCCATCAACAGTTGCCAGGGCAACCCTGGGCATGGCAGGGGGCTCAAGTGGGCCTGGACCCGCCCACTTCCGCTTTGGGGGCCAGCAACAGTTGCCAGGGCAACCCTGGGCATGGCAGGGGGCTCAAGGGGGCCTGGACCCGCCCACTTTCGA
>NW_028142426.1:0-68891 GCF_055691185.1 Crinia signifera
TTCCGCTCGGCCATCCTGGATGGGGAGAGCCGGAAATTAAAGGGTTATGGTGCCCTATTTAAAAAAACGCCAAGGAGAAACAGAATATGTGCAGTCACTCTGGAAATTGTTTTGCTGGAGTAATAGTGCTGGAGCTGAGAGCCATTATGGATGCACCTTCTCCCCACAATCCGGTTGATGCCTCAGTGAGGTAAGCCCTTTGGTTTTGCCCATTAGTTCTTTTATTTTACAAGATACTTAGTGTAGTTTTATTATAGTGTGCCTGCTTCTGATACTGTTCCTAAGAAGAGGACAGCTAAGGAGAAGTTTATAGAGACTAGATGCATATCTTGTGATAAGCTATTTACCTCGGCTCAGAAAAAATCATTATGTGATAATGTGAAGCTGGACAGAAGAAATTGGATAGAAAGGCTGAGAAGTCTGAGATTCTTAAAGATTTGATGACATGGATGAAAGAGTCTTTTGTTACAAAGGATGAATTTTTACAGTCACAGACTCCTAAAAGAACCAGAACCCAGGCAGAACTTAGTAATGAGGAAGGCTCATCTGAAGAGAGTGTGTCTGGAAAAGAACTCCACATGTAATTGATCAGCATGAATCACAATTGTTATATTTCCATATGTGCCCCGACGTTTCGGTTATGGACCGGGGCACATATGGAAATATAACAATTGTGATTCATGCTGATCAATTACATAGGATGCAATAAAGCCCGGATTTGATTTTATAACAAGTTTGATTCCTTTGTTATAAAGGCGAGTGCCTGACATCCCCCACCCAAGGTGTGGATACTCCTGGATTTTATATATATATATATATATATATATATATATATATATATATATACACACACATACATACACGCGTCACTTCCGCCCAGAAGCGCCGGAGGTGCGCGTGTAAATGCTTCCCCACGGAAACAAGGGGAAGCATTTTTTGTTCCGCTCGGCCATCCTGAATGGGGAGAGCCAGAAATTAAAGGGTTATGGCGCCCTATTTAAAAAAACGCCAAGGAGAAACAGAATATGTGCAGTCACTCTGGAAATTGTTTTTCTGGAGTAATAGTGCTGGAGCTGAGAGCCATTATGGATGCACCTTCTCCCCACAAGCCGGTTGATGCCTCAGTGAGGTAAGCCCTTTGGTTTTGCCCATTAGTTCTTTTATTTTACAAGATACTTAGTGTAGTTTTATTATAGTGTGCCTGCTTCTGATACTGTTCATAAGAAGAGGACAGCTAAGAAGAAGTTTATAGAGACTAGATGCATATCTTGTGATAAGCTATTTACCTCGGCTCAGAAAAAATCATTATGTGATAATGTGAAGCTGGACAGAAGAAATTGGATAGAAAGGCTGAGAAGTCTGAGATTCTTAAAGATTTGATGACATGGATGAAAGAGTCTTTTGTTACAAAGGATGAATTTTTACAGTCACAGACTCCTAAAAGAACCAGAACCCAGGCAGAACTTAGTAATGAGAAAGGCTCATCTGAAGAGAGTGTGTCTGGAAAAGAACTCCACAGATGAATCAGGGGAGTTAGAGGAAGTAAGAACCTTTAATCTGGAGCTAGTTGAAGGTATGCTGAAAAATATATATAAGGCCATGAACTATAAGGAGGAAGCAGGTACTTCAGGAGTGAAAGATCCCTTATATGAAGACAGCGCAAGAAAGGGAAGAACGTTTCCAGTCCACAATATGGTGAGAGAAATGATAGCAAAGGAGTGGACGAATATAGACAAGAAGCTGACACTAGGTAATCGGGTTGAAAAGATGTACCCATACAAGGACGATGAGTTCTTAGGCTGGTGCTCGATGCCGAAGGTAGACGCTGCGGTGGCAGCTTACTTCAAGGTCCACTATCCCAGTTGACGATGCAGCAGCCTTCAAAGACTCGATGGATAGGAAGACCGAGAATGCCTTGCGTAAAGTTCACTCTGCCTCTGTTGGGTCGCTTAAATCGACGGTAGCGGTAGCATCGGTTTCAAGAGCCTTGAGACTATGGGCTTCCAATCTTCATACTGACATAGAGGACAGAATTTCAAAACAATACCTGTTAAAAAGTCTTGAGGTTATGCAAAAATCAATAGACTACCTGTGTGAGGCTTCTTTAGATTCTGTATCCTTTGCAGCAAAGACCATGGCCGCTGGGGTAACAGCGAGAAGAGCACTATGGCTCAGACCGTGGAGTGCGGACGCCAATTCAAAGAATAAGCTGGCAACATTGCCCTTTGAAGGGAAATTCTTATTCGGGTCAAAATTGGACACGATGATTCAAAGACTGTCAGGGGGAAAATCTATTCGTCTTCCGCAAGATAGAAGGAATCATTTTCCTTATCCTACTGTAGTTCAAATAAACAGTCATACAAGGAGGCCGAGACCTACAGACCAGGTAGACCATACTACAGAAGAGGTTCCAACACTTCATGGCAAGCCTTTCGTCAGCCCTTTCGTGGGCAATTCCAGGCTGATAAAGGAGGAAGATTATGACTATCTTCAGAAGATGGAAGTAGGCGCCAGACTGTCACTATTTGTAGAAGAATGGAGGACCACGATAACGGACAAGTGGGTGTTGAGCATAATTCGAGAAGGCTATCGCATAGAATTTGCAGAATTTCCAACTCACAACAGATTCATGAAGTCCAGGGTTCCAGAAGACCGAGAAAGAAGAATGGCACTCTGGGTAAAAATAGAACAACTATTTGAACTGAAGGTGATCGAAAGGGTACCAGAAACCCAACACAAAGAAGGTTTCTACACGAACCTCTTCTTAGTGAAGAAAGCCACTAAGTCCAGTTCAGGACCATCCTGGATTTGAGAGAGCTGAATTTCTTCATAAAGAAGATAGTTTCGAATGGAGTGTCTGACTTCCATAATATCAGGAATAAGAAGAAACGAGTATCTAGCGTCGGTGGATCTGAGAGACACATACTACCACATCCCCGTATATGTAAAACACAGAAAGTTCCTAAGATTTTATGTAGCAGGGCAGCACTTTCAGTTTACGTGCCTACCGTTTGGACTGAAGATCTCTCCAAGAGTATTCACAAGTGTTGATCACGTTAATGGCGGAGCTGAGAAAGAAGAAAGTCCAGATATGGCCATATTTAGACGATTTACTGATTGCTGGGGACTCAGCAGAAGAAGTAAGACTGAGTGTGGCCCTGACACTAAAGACATTACAAAGGCACGGGTGGATCATAAACAACGAGGAAAGTCAATTATGTCCGACCAGGAAGATACAATTTCTAGGGGTCAGAATAGACACCAGAAAATATTCGGTAGCCTTATTAGTAGAAAGATGTCTGAAAATAAGGAAATTGATGGAGTGGATTCTACAAAAGAGAAGAATTCCACTGATAAAGGCAGTACAATTGTTAGGAATGATGGTATCATGCATAAAGATTATACCCTGGGCGCAGTGGAACTCAAGGCAACTACAGTGGTATCTGCTCCCACTGTTAAAGAAAGGTTACAAAGATCATCATTGCATAGAGTTACCGCAACCAGTAGTAAAATCCCTGAAGTGGTGGACAGAAGACTTAGAGAGCAGAAGCTCAAGTTTGGAAAATCCACACTTTCAAATACTGACAACAGACGCCAGTCTATCAGGATGGGGAGCACATCTCGGAAATTCGTCAGTTCAAGGATCGTGGTCTTGGGAAGAGTCAAGAAACTCCTCAAATGCAAGAGAACTGCAGGCAGTCTGGGAGGCGATGAGTATGCTAAGTGTGAAGATTCAAAACTCCCATCTCCGAGTTATGTCCGACAATGTAACAGTGGAGTCCCACATAAACCATCAGGGGGGGACCAGAAGTCGGAAACTGATGATATTATCGGAGAAGATCATGAACTGGGCAGAATTGAATCTATTATCAATTTCGGCGGTTTACATACCAGGCAAGAAGAACATTGTTGCAGACTTCCTGAGTCGCAAGACCATATTGCTTGGAGAGTGGGAGCTGAATAAAGGTGTTCCAGGAGATCGTGAAGAGGTTTGGAGTGCCAGAAGTGGACCTGATGGCCACAGTTACCAACCGGAAAGGTGAACAAATTTTGCTAAAAATTCTGGCATCCTCAGGCAGTGGCATTAGACACGTTTGCAATCAAATGGACATTCAACCTGGGTTATGTTTTTCCCCCCTTTCCAGTAATATCCAAGATACTGAAGAAGATACGGGAAGACCAGGTACAAGTAATCATAATACTACCGCATTGACCGAGAAGGGCCTGGTATACCAATGTGCTAAGGATGTCAATACAACAACCTTGGAAGCTGCCAAACAGACCAGACCTGTTGAGTCAGGGACCTATGCTGTACCAAGATCCAGCAGCATTGTGTCTAGAGGCATGGAAATTGAGCGGCAGATATTGAAGAAACACAATTTATCACCGCAAGTCACAGAAATAATGATGGAGGCTAGGAAGAGGGTATCTTAAGTGGCCTATTGCAAAACTTGGAACAAGTTTTATTACCTGGGGAGGATTTAAAGGTGACTTTACATGTATTCCCACAGACAAGGTGCTACAGTTCCTTTTTGAAGGTTTTCAAATGGGTCTAGCTACAGCTACGATTAAGACACAGACGTCAGCTCTGAGTGTTTTATTAGATAGACCACTAGCAGAAGACAAGATGGTCAAGAGATTTGGAAGGGCGATGAAAAGAATCAGACCACCAATTAAGGCCATTGTAGCACCATGGGACTTGAACCTGTTGTTGACTGTTCTAACTAAACATCCGTTTGAACCTTTAGCTGAGAGCTCGTTAAAATTCCTCACCTGGAAGGTGGTGTTCCTGGTGGCAGTGACATCTGCTAGGAGGGTTAGTGAGCTGCAAGCCCTCTGGATAGAGGAACCGTACCTAGTGATATATCCAGACAGGGTGGTACTACGAACACACCCAGAGTTTGTTCCTAAAGTCGTGTCCACCTTCCACCTGAACCAGGAGATAACACTGCCTGAGTTTTGTACGAACCCACAAAACGAAGAGGAAGAAGCTTGGCATACTCTAGATTTGGTCAGAGCTGTATCCCTGTACCTTGAAAGAACTAAACCTTTCAGAACTTCAAATCATTTGTTTGTGATTCCGGAAGGAATAAAGAAAGGAAAGGCATCGGTGAAACAGACGATATCCAGATGGATCAGGGAGACCATCTTCCTCTTTTTGAATAACAAAATAACAGCGTGGAATCTTCTCACTTTAAGGAAATTAAAGGTTATGGTTGGTATTAGAGATGGTATCTATTAATCAGATCATCTAATTCTCAAAACGTCAATCACACCTAAGTAGCTTACACATATAATTAAAAGTCCCTTGAATCACTTGCAATTATCCATGGGTGCATGAATAATGAGGAAGTAATCAGTTTCTCATACATGCATATATCTTACTAACATGTAATAATGCTTTTCATAATTAAACAGACAACTTCACCCTACCCCCATCACTCTGTCCTGATCCCCAACCACACTCCCATACTTTTGCAGCTGGTCCCCCTCTCGTGGGTGGTCCGGTCTCTAAAGCTGTGTACACACGGGGGCGATAGGGGCTGATATCGCTGAGAATATGGTCGCTGGCGACCATATTGCCAGTGATGGGAGTGTGCCCCAGCGATAAATCGACGAGTGCGCTCTCCCGTCTTCAGCCCCGTTCTAATCGCTGGTCGCAGGAGCTTGCTCCTGGGACCAGCTGATTACCTCTGTGGCACCGTGGGCAGAGGTTCCCTTTCATCAGCGACCATCTCTGGTCGCTGATGAAAAGGAGAAACTGAGCAATATATCTCCCCTGTGTGTACACAGCTTTACAATGGGAGCTGTTGGGACATGCACTAAGGCTTTCATGGTGCACGCATTGCAGACAAACCTTCTACAGTTACATAGATACACACAGAACGGGATACGGTCATTAGGTCGACAAGCATTGGGTCGACACAAGCATTAGGTCGACATGGTTTTTTTTACTGTTTTTATTTTTTTTAGCTGACAGGCGGTATTTCATGCCCTACCATCCACTAGGGTGTGGTGGGAGATTAAAATAGTGTGCCCAAAGAATAGTGAGCGAAGTGCTGCACTTCAATCTGTGTCCATGTCGACTGTGTTGACATTCGGGTAAAAAATAAAACAGTGAAAAACCCCAACGTCAACCTTTTGAGTGTCGACATTTCCCATGTTGACCTAATGCTTGTGTCGACCTTGACCTATGTCGACCTAGTGGTGTTGACCCAATGCTTGTCTACCTAGTTGGTGTAGACCGAACAACCCACACCCCACATAAATTATATAATAAATTGAAGTTATTGCATTGATATATTTGATTATTTCACTATTGTAAAGCGCAACGGAATCTGCTGCGCTATATAAGAAACTGTAAATAAATAAAGCATTATGGATCTAATGCTGGAATAAGTGGTAGGGAATTTGTACCTGGCTATAGTGTGATCAGAGAAACCGTGGCAGGGAGGTAATGGTAGTACATCTGTAATGGTTTTGGGGCTATTTACTATCAATTCAAATGTTTATTGCATATGTCAAGCTAAGTTCTGATGACCTACTAATTGCACAGCATTTGGAATGCAGGAATTGTTTTTCAATTAATTCAGATTTAAAATTAGCTTTTTTATTTTCTCTGTGACTATAGTAACTGACAAACGTTACCTTTTTAAATGCTAAATAAAACCTAAAAATGTATTACATTTTGTTTTTGTGGTTTCTAATAACCTGAATTATTGCATTTTTCAAATAAAACTAAATGCAGACAAATACCAAATGAAAATACAATTGTCAACTTTTTTATTAAAATAAGCAGCAGCAGGTCTGTGTGAAGTGAGCAACTGCAGCAACTACCACTCCTGGCACTGCTGCCACATATTAGTGCATCCACTGCCACAACTATCACTCCTGGCACTGCTGCCACATATTAGTGCATCCACTGCCACAACTATCACTCCTGGCACTGCTGCCACATATTAGTGCATCCACGGCCACAACTATCACTCCTGGCACTGCTGCTACATACTGGTGTATCCCCTGCAGAAACTATCACTCCTGCCACTGCTTCCACATACTAGTCCATCCCCTGCAGCCACTATCACTCCTGGCACTGCTGCTACATACTGGTACATCCACTGCAACAACTATCACTCCTGACATTGCTGCATCCTCTGCCGCAACTATCACTCCTGGCACTGCTGCCGCTCACTGGTGCATCCGCTGCAGCAACTATCACTCCTGGCACTGCTGCCGCTCACTGGTGTATCCACTGCAGCAGTATTACTCCTGGCACTGCTGCCGCTCACTGGTGCATCCACTGCAGCAACTATTACTCCTGGCACTGCTGCTGCTCACTGGTGCATCCACTGCAGCAACTATTACTCCTGGCACTGCTGCTACATACTGGTGTATCCACTGCCACAACTATCACTCCTGGCACTGCTGCCGCTCACTGGTGCATCCTCTGCAGCAACTATCACTCCTGGCACTGCTGCCACACACTGGTGCATCCACTGCCACAGCTATCACTCCTGGCACTGCTGCCACATACTAGTGCATCCCCTGCAGCAACTATCACTCTTGGCACTGGTACATCCTCTGCAACCACTATCTCTCCTGGCATGACTGCCAAATACTGGTGCATCCACTGCAACAACTATCACGCTTTACCCTGTTGCTATATACTGGTGTAATACATATGATCAGGCGTTATGGGGATTACTGGTAATTTTGCACATTATGTGCTGCAGTTCCCGCTTCTCCCCATGTATCAGCATAGACAAGCTTGCAAATTTACAGGGGTGCACCAATCTTCAATATATGGCACTGCTGTGCCAGTAACTGTATGACTGGTCAGAGGCAAGAGCTGCAGTTTTTGGACACTTACCGATTTTGCTAGGGATAGTGGTGGGTGCCCAGTAATAACAGCTGACTGTCTATTCTGCTTAAAAATAAGAATGATTATTTATTCATATGAAGCTGTGGGTCCCTAAATGGGATTAATGTGCAATTCATGTAGTACCAGTCCTGGGACAGCAGCTACAGTGGGCAGAGAGAGAGCATACTTCACCAAAGAGGCGAGTTAATACTCTTCCTTTTTTTTTGCAAAGGGACTATTAATACATGCCACCGGTGTCTGGACCTGCTAAATGGGCAAATAACGGGATAAACGCCAAACAGCTCCACTGTTCTATAGAAGTGGTTTCATATTGTAGTTGTAGTACATACTTAGCACAGCTGGAAGTGCATGTGCATTCTGTAACCAGTTCATGTCTGATCTAACTGTTCATCTGTGTTCTAGGCTCTGGAGATTATTTGGAGGCTATAGAGCAGGCATAGCCAAACTGTGGCTCCCAGCTGTTGTGAAACTACACATCCCAGCATGCCTTGTCATTGTTTTAGCATTGCTTAATAGCAAAACTTTTGCAAGGCATGATGGGACTAGAAGTTTCACAACAGCTGGAGGGCCATAGTTTGGACATGCCTGATATAGAGGGTTGTTGCAGAAAACAATGTTCCCAATGATACCTTTTCTTAAACATGGTAAGGGGTCGTTCCTGTTGGCTCATCTACTACTCTGGGGTTACTGACCATTAATAGATGACTGGTGCACAGGTTTTGTTTACAGGCTGTAATGAAGTTTGGCATTGTCAAAAATGTATCTAGAATTGGAGTGTAAAACTTTTTTTTTTACTTTAAGAAAACCAAAACCCCAAAGTATAATTTCCTTAAGGTTTTATTTCCAAATGCTATGTGATTACCATGGCATCCACCTGGATATTGCTATACTGCCCAACAAGACACTCAAGGGCAGATTTATTAAGCTTGGAGCAGTGATAATGTGCCTGGTACTTTATCACCGACCAATCCGCTCCTAATTGTCAAGTTAGAGGTTGGGTTTGAAACATTTCAGTTAGGATTGGCCAGTGATAAAGTACCAGCCACTTCACCGGGTTTCACAAATCTGCCATATCTCCAATGTTTATTCATTCAAGACCTTTCTCAAGCCTGCTTCTCCCTTTTGAGTGTTTTACCATCACACCATTGCCGCTTTAAAGCTGGCTAGGCTACATACCTCAGCGATGTAACAATATATTACACCGCACACATTGCAGATCTGCAACCACGGTGCTCACACAGTGTGATTATTGCTTGCGATTTGAACATTCTAATTCAAATCGCAGTGTGTTTATTTTGATATGGACTGTGCAGGAGTGCGCATCACATCGCAGGGCAAAAATGTATGTGCGGGCAGGTATGTTTGAACTAGATCATGTCTCATCTAGTTCAAATTGCAAAGCACTAAGGGGCAGATGTATTAAGCCTTAACAAGAGATAAATGCAAGGGTGATAAACAGTATATTGTTACTGAAACTGCACAACTATGCTGCAGCCCATCAGGTGGAAAGATGCAAGGACCCAATTCATCAAACTATTTGGTACACATTATGCAATCCTTTGCAGATCAGAAGATCAGCCAATATAGTGTACCCCTCTTAACACCCATACACACTAGAAGATCCCCACCGGTGCCAGTGTCACTTACAGCGACTGTTCTTTTTAGTATAAATAAATACACATACAGCCAAGTCAATTAATTGAAGTGTAGTTAAATATTGCACCCAAAATAAGAAAAGTCTCAGAGAGCGGAACTGGCATTTTTGTCAGATACTGTGGTTTGAGTATCTCTCAAAGGGCTAAACATCCCTACAGCGCAATTGTGCAGCGAGAAATGGAGTTATAGGAGAATCTCTTGAAAAATATCCTGAGGCTTACCTTAACCCCTTCCCGACATTTGACGTACATTTACGTCATGGTCGGGATGTACTTCCCGACACATGACGTAAATGTACGTCATGACTTTAAAGTGCCACTGCGTCTAGAGACGCGGTGACAGAGGGACGATGTCTGCTGTCCCTGACAGCGGACATCTTCCCTCATTGCCCAGGGGGGGCAGCGATGCCCCCGGCCATCAGCGATCGCTGTGATTGGCTGTTCAATGTGAACAGCCAATTACAGCGTTTTTCTGTGTACCGGCGAATAACGTTCGCCGGTGACACAGGGATCGGTGGTGATTGGTGATGTAAAGTACAGCACCAATCACCACCGGGTGTAAGGGTGTCACTGGTGATCACCCCACCTGCCCCCAAAGGCTGTGATTGGTCCGTCGGACCGACGGACCAATCACAGCCATTTCACCTCAGATGAAATAACGGAGACAGCCCTGCAGCCGCCATTCCGGTCAGGAACAGCGTGCAGAGCGGTATCCGTGCCCATCTGTGCCATATACTGACCTGATCAGCGTTGGTGGCATCCGTGCTGCCAGCTCCTGGTGTGACTTCCTGGTGTGACTTCCTTGTGCTGCTGCTGCAGCAGCGTCATTGTGTCAGATTTAAATTGTGTGCTATAATTTTGTATCTGCTGCCCCCTGCTGCCCCCCTTTTGTGCTGATCACTATAAACTAAGTGATCAGCACCTTTTTTGGGGTGCAGGGTTTTTTTTTTTTATATACTCTGTCAGGTTGCACCCACAGTTGTGTGCCTGCTGCCCCTCACTGCTAATCAGTGTTGCATCACTGATCAGCAGTTTTTTTTTTTTTGGAGAGTGCTGTGTTTTTTTTTTTTTTTTTTTAAATTGTTTTTACACCCACGGTGCTTTTGTGGGTGTCCTGTGGCCGCTGAGCGCTGATCAGTGACGTACATCACTGATCAGCATTTTTGGCACAGGGTTGATCTATTTTTTTTTTTTTTGATCAAATTCCTGTTGCCTTTGACTCATCAGCAGTTTTTATTCATTTTTTTTTTTGAAGAGTGCTGTGGGTTTTTTTTTTAAATTGTTTTTACACCCACGGTGCTTTTGTGGGTGTCCTGTGGCCGCTGAGCGCTGATCAGTGACGTACATCACTGAACAGCATTTTTGGCACAGGGTTGATATAATTTTTTTTCAGCAGTTTTTTTAATTTTATTTTTTTGGAGAGTGCTGTGGGTTTTTTTTTTTAAATTGTTTTTACACCCACGGTGCTTTTGTGGGTGTCCTGTGCCCGCTGAGCGCTGATCAGTGACGGACGTTACTGACCAACATCTGTGCTCAATATTTGGCGCAGGAGCTTTTTTTTTTTTCTTTTAAAACTTTTTTTTTCTTTTTAAACTTACACGTGTTAAAGCACTACATACCCCCCGTGTTGAAATAAAGTTTGTACCCCCCCCTACACTATACACGTGTTGAAACACTACACTTAAAAATAATAAAAATGTCCCAATCATCGCAAAGACTGTTTTCTTTTTTTTTTTTTTTTTTCTTTATTTGGTTTTAAAATTACAAGATAGAAAAATATTTATCAAAACTTTTTCACAGGCATAGAAATAACATAAATACAAAACTTACATGACATACATACAACATTTGGTGAATTATTGCCCTTCCCTACCGGGATCATATACACCCCTAACGAAAAGACCATTAGTCATCTTACCCTTTGAATCACTCTTTTACAAATTATACCGATATCCCTCCAGTCCTCTCCCGCCCTGTATCACCTACCCGGATCCCTCAGTTTTATTTCACTTCTCTGGCTAGTATCTAGACCACTGAATCACCCTGGTTATCTCTACCTTACTCTATCCTTTAATATTGGTTTTACATTTAGTATTTCTAGTGTTGCACAAAACTCTACCAACTAGTGCTGTTCTACCTTTTGTTGATTTAAACTAAATCTATTGTTTATTTTCATTGTGTTAACAATTATGAGCTTACAAGCATTCGTGAAGTTAATCTGTGCTTAGTGTAGTGTTAAAAGTATATATTTTTTTTTTTTTTTTTTAGAGCCGAATACAAAGAACAGAGGAGGTTATTCTGATCGGAGCGGCCAAACGTGCGTACGTTCACTATTAACGTACGCTAGCCGTACGCGGCCGTTGGGGTTAAGTCCACCCACAAATCAGCCGCTTACGTACGGACAGAAATAACGTAGAAGGGGAGTGGCGTACAAATGAGCGTACGGCAACGTACGCGGACGGCTCAGCCCTTGCACTCCGACAACAGGCGTACAACTGAGCGTACGGCGCCGTTTACGGACGTCTTTCGTCCGTCTTCCCACCGACTTCTTGCGGAGATCTGAGCGTACGCCAGCTTGCACGGACGGGTCCCTATTGTTTTCAATGGAAAACACAGCTTATGTCACCGCTCGTGAGAGTGAGCGTACGTCCGTGTACGCTGCCATACCCTTCACATATATGGACCTGCAAATCTTGCCTTTCAACTACAATTCTGACAATTGATTAATTAATCTATTTGTTAATCTATTATTGTTTTCTATTAACTCAATTGTCTACCTTAATAAAGACCTAATAAAACAACATTTGAACCCTCATTACATGTATATTTGTTATGTTCTAATGTGGCATTTTAATCACTATCTATGTGTCCCCATATTGCTGTTACTTTTAAATCAAGTTATGTTGGTGTTTCAGTATATGTACTAAATTATGTCCATAATTACTTTGTCCACAATGTGTAACATGTATACCTACCCTGATGTTATGTGTGATGTTTTAATCGAACAACATTAAACATTCATGCATTTTCACTATGTGTTATTTTACTCAAAAACACACACATTCACACATCAATCATTACCCCTCACCTCAAATTACAAGTATAACTTACAGTACACATCTGTATGTACCTACCCTTACAAGCCCTCTAACATATTTGTGATTAAAAACACAGGCAATTTCGAACTGTACATAAACTTTTATTTATAACAAAAATAATAAGGGGGGGGGGGATAAAAATAAATAAATGCGGGCCTCCAGAAGGCCAAACAGGATCTGGAGGTACAGGAGGGTGAGAACGATCTCCAACATTAGGGCTGCCACCTCCTCCTGCTGCTGTTCAGTGTCTGTAGTGAAGGGATAAAAAAAAAAAATTAATATATAACATACACAAATGTTTGTTGTATTTGTACATAATAAAAAGTTCAGAGTTATGTGTGAAGGCCACATACATTTTTAAACTACATTGAAGATGGGTCTGCTGTAAACACAGTACTAAAAAATAATATGTTAACACACACATACTGTACATAGTAAATAACATTAATTCAATTACTCCTTCATGGATGAATGTATGCTGTATCCCAATTGGTACTTTGGTTTTGGGGGACTGTCCTCTAACCTCACAATTAGGCTGTGCTATTTAAGGGTTATGACATTGTTGTGGCTTAAGCACTCCTTACTATTTTAAATTTTGGACATTGCTGTACAAATTATAGGCCTACAGCTATGTGTGTAAAGCATGCATCCGCATGGCCTCACACACTATTACCAAAACAATCTCTACATTTATGTTGCACCAGTGCCAGATTAAGCCTTCGGGGGGCCCGGGGTACTTTAGACCGGGGGGCCCCCTTGCACTTGTCATTACTGGCCGCACACTGCATGGGAGAATATTATACTGTCAAAACACAGAGTAAAGGCAGAATAAACTTGGTCAATGGTTAACTGCAGGGGATATATATATATATATATATATATATATATATATACACACACACACACACACACACACACACACACACACCACATGAAAAGCCTGTATTTGTCCCTCTGCCCCTTACTCTGGAGGAGACCTCACAGTCCTAGTGCTGCCTCTGATTAAAAACCCTCACATGACTAAGCTGCTGCTGCTGTTCTCCATGGACCTGAGAAGCATGTTATGAGCTCCACCAATCAGAGCTCAGCACAAACTTCTCAGCCTCTGTCCTCTGGTGCAAAGTGTCATGGGACTTAGTCAACTCCCAGAAATGCACTGCACACTTGTGCAATCAGTGTGCCTTGGCTCCCGATGCTCAGCACCATAAATCATTGTCACATTGGCAGATAGGTGAAGCTGCAGCACTACCCCACCCATGCACAAAACCTTTAGCTAAAAAAAACAAATAAAAACTTAATTTTTTTTTTTTTTAAAATACATGACAACCACAGGGGGCCCCTAGCTAGAGGGGGGCCCAGGGGCACTGACCCCTTGTGCCTCCATTATAATCCGGCCCTGTGTTGCACATCATGCTGGGAACTGGAGTTACCCAACACCTGGAGCCACATAACTACCACACCACTAATGTCGGATATCTCATTGGATGTACTGTTATGTCAATTATTCAAGGGGTGAGGCATGGCCACACTCAAAAAAACCACCAAGGGGACCCTTGTTCCTGGAGAAGGACAGGACACACCTCATGGTCGCCCTGCAGTGATATGTTGCAACTAATGTTGATGTTGGATACACATATGTGGTTGTTGTGATTGTTTATGTGTAGAAATGTGTAGGTAAACATTAGACACATTATTTACTTACGGCTACTTGAGCCATCCTGGTCGCCGCTGGTTGGCTGTGCGGTGGTTGGGGGGATCAGGAGCAAGGGGGATGGGATGGGAATTTGGATAGAGGTAGTGGGTGTGAGTGGGGATTGGAGAGGTTTGGGGGTGGGTGGTGGAGAGGTGTAGGGGGTAGGAAATGGGGTGGGGAGGGGGTGGGGGTGGGGGTAGGGGAGGGGGTAGTGGAGGGGGTTGGGGAGGGGGTAGGGGAGGGGGTTGGGGAGGGGGTGGGGGTAGGGGTGTGGGTGGGGGTAGGGGTGTGGGTGGGGGTGGGGGTTGGGGAGAGGGTGGGGGTTGGGGAGGGGGTGGGGGTGGGGGTTGGGGAGGGGGTGGGGGAAGGGGATGGGGAAATTGTGTGGGCCCCAGCTTGAGCCATTTTCTCGGCCTCCTCTTCCTCCTCCTCCTCTTCCTCCTTCTCCTCTTCCTCCTCCTCTTCTTCCTCCTCCTCCTCTTCCTCCTCCTCCTCTTCCTCCTTCTCCTCTTCCTCCTCCTCTTCTTCCTCCTCCTCCTCTTCCTCCTCCAGGGCTGCCTGCTCCTGGGCTGCCTGGTCCCGGGCTGCCTGCTCCCGGGCTTCCATGCGTGCCCTTGCCCGTGCTGAAATGTTCATGTTGATGGCATAGAAATCGAAGATTGGGTTTCATAAAAAAGGGGGAAATAAAAATTCACATTAGTCATGCTCATAACCTTCCAAATTATCATTGCTGTTATATTTCAGACATTTATCATGCAAACTAATTGATATGCTACACCCAAAAACTGAGCAAATACTTACCCCCCCCCTATACACCCCATATCCCCCCCATATACCCCCCCTATACACCCCATATACACCCATATACCCCCCTATACACCCCATATACACCCATATACCCCCCCTATACACCCCATATCCCCCCCATATACCCCCCCATACACCCCATATACACCCATATACCCCCCCTATACACCCCATATCCCCCCCATATACCCCCCCTATACACCCCATATACACCCATATACCCCCCCTATACACCCCATATACACCCCCTATACACCCATATACTCAGGAACATATTTATAAAAAGTACAGAAAACATTAGCTAAAAAACGCAGACATACTAGTAATCAAAACTTACATCGGGCAATATGGCGGCGAAGGGTGCAGAGCAAAACTGGCTGCCGCCGGCGCAGGTCAGACCAGCGCCGCTCAACTTGCCCCAGGCTTCTGCGGACGCCGGTTGTCGAGTATATTAGGCGGCGGGCAGCAGTATACGCCCGCCGCTTGTCCATGTTGCTGACATATGGGCCCCTGGGCCCCAGGTGATGGTCCATTACGTCAACCAGGGCCAACAGCTCCTGGGTCGTAAACGGCCTAGCCCTGGTAGTAGTCATAGTGCCAATGGCGCAGTTAATAATTGCAGGTACATATATCACTTTTGGTGCTTGCTGATTGGTGTAAAAAATTGTTTGTTTGGTATTAACTTTATTAATCCCTCTTACATTAACAAACTGGATGCGAATAGAAACTTACGCGGACCGTTCCGATATACACACACCATAACCAACAGCATGCATTCAATGTATAGAGAGGAACTGTATTTACAGTGTGCGGAAAATAATACACGCAACCCTCTACTTATAACTACGCTGCTTAAAGGGGGCACGATACACCGATTTCCATGGAGATGAGTACTGTATTTACAGTGTGCGGAAAATAATACACGCAACCATCTACTTATAACTACGCTGCTTAAAGGGCCACAATGCAACATGTTGCTGTATGACAATTTCATACACATTACATATGTAAGGAAAGCATTGTAACGTGATGTTTTGAAATGTGACTCACAAAGCATACACGAACTCCAACAGATACCAGCTGACAACACTCATCATTGGAATGACAGGTGCACACATTTCACGATGTAGCCCACAATGCTCCACAACCTGTGTATGTGCATATACAGGTGATTGTTCAGGTGCGTTGAGACCTGCGTAATTTAAGCGGGAATTATCGGCGGGAAATATCGGCGTAAATGAGCAAATACATTGCGGAGAAAAATATACGCCCCCTTGTTCATGGCGGGAGATTAACATATAAATATTCAGTCAGATGCAGGCCACAATTGCTGCAAACATGTCTAGTTCAGATGATTCCGCAGCTGAGGACGCTCTCCAGAGAGCAAGAGCAGAATCCTTGCTGGAAAGGTTGAGGCAGAGGGAGCAGGAGAGGACAAGGAGGAGCCAAGACCAAGCGGGCCCCTCAGTAACAGGCCCTGTTCAACCTCCACCAGCTCCACAAGGGCCAAGCAACCAGCCAGAACAAGAGGTTGCATCTCTCCAAACAGGTGTGACCCAGCAGGTGCATGGTGAGAGAACTGGGGCCACCAGAAAACGAGCTGCAACATCTAGGGTGAGGACTGAGCAGGATACCACCACCAGAAAGAGAAACCCTGCATTTGTAGAGGCCGAAATGCGAATTCTAGTGCCCAGGGCACGCGAATGGATTGAATTGCCAACGAGGAAGCCGGGTGCCAGTGCAAGGAGAAAACTTTGGGACAAGATCACAGAGGAAGTGAACCAGGTGGCACCAGTGGTCAGAAATTGGGACGCGGTGAAGAAAAGGTTAGTGTGTTTGTCAGGGCTATTTTTCAGCAGGCTCCAGCAGGAACTGAGGCCCTTATTCTAGTTCACTCTTTCTGGCCAAATATTTATTAGATGGACAAAACCATGTGCACTGGAGGTGAGGCAGGTGTTACTTGTGCAGAGATAATCAGATTTGGGTGGGGTTTTACACCTGCCTCACCTGCAGTGCACATGGTTTTGTCCATCAAAGAAATATTTGGGCAGAAAGAGTGAACTAGAATAAGGGCCTCAGTTCCTGCTGGAGACTGCTGAAAAATTGCCCTGGTCTTTGTCCCCCTGATGTCATATGTGTGTACATATGTTACATGTATGTTTTGAGACTAATAGAAAGGTGTTGTAGCAGAACAAGAAAGTGGGACTGGCGCTCTGATTTATGTGTACTAGTGCAGCTGCAGGTAACCCAAATGAAGGGAGGCCCCCTCCTAGTGATATGCAAGGAAAAAAGGTAAGGAAACCTGCGCTAACATCAATGGATGGATACAATTGTGGGTATAACAAAGAAATTTATTGGTAAAATATACAATGAGTCTGGCAGGATGGGGGGTGATCGCAGTTAACGTCACTGTGATCAGGGTAATGTCCAGAGCTCAGGGTACTACCGCTTCACCCAGTGGTGTCTGCGGTCTATTCCCCAGATTGTAAGTGGATGCGGTCCCGCACAAATGTCCAAACATGCACTTCAGTTGTCCGTTGCACAGTGGAGGTGGCGTAAGGGGGGCGGAGATGGAATTCAGCACAAAAGTCTTATAGGTCTTGGCAAGTGCTGCCGTGGCACCAGGGGCTGGCGTCCCTAGCACCCCCGGTGGTGCACTGACACACTTACCTGATACCTTCCAGCTTTTAACCCTGTAGACGTCCCTCGGTGTAGTTCAAACGTACGTCCCGTGTGGATGTGTGCAACATGCGGCGTTGCTGAAAATAGTTGTAGTTCCTTCCGTGTCTCTGCAAACGCCGGTGGTACACACTCCCCGGGGCCGCTGGAAAACGGGCAGCGGGAGTGTTGTGTCGGCGGAAAGACACGCGCTCAAACTCTCAGAGGAGAGTCTCCTCTCCTCTGAGAGTTTGAGCGCGTGTCTTTCCGCCGACACAACACTCCCGCTGCCCGTTTTCCAGCGGCCCCGGGGAGTGTGTACCACCGGCGTTTGCAGAGACACGGAAGGAACTACAACTATTTTCAGCAACGCCGCATGTTGCACACATCCACACGGGACGTACGTTTGAACTACACCGAGGGACGTCTACAGGGTTAAAAGCTGGAAGGTATCAGGTAAGTGTGTCAGTGCACCACCGGGGGTGCTAGGGACGCCAGCCCCTGGTGCCACGGCAGCACTTGCCAAGACCTATAAGACTTTTGTGCTGAATTCCATCTCCGCCCCCCTTACGCCACCTCCACTGTGCAACGGACAACTGAAGTGCATGTTTGGACATTTGTGCGGGACCGCATCCACTTACAATCTGGGGAATAGACCGCAGACACCACTGGGTGAAGCGGTAGTACCCTGAGCTCTGGACATTACCCTGATCACAGTGACGTTAACTGCGATCACCCCCCATCCTGCCAGACTCATTGTATATTTTACCAATAAATTTCTTTGTTATACCCACAATTGTATCCATCCATTGATGTTAGCGCAGGTTTCCTTACCTTTTTTCCTTGCATAATAGAAAGGTGTGTTTGTAGATAGTGCTACACTTCAATGTCACATGTGAACACAACCATGTCTAATAACCCACATTGATATATGAAACATGGGTACTTATGTAGTATCTGGGCTGCCGATTTTTTGATTGTATGCCTTAAGTTAAGGCATACAATCAGATGCGATGCGATGCGATATCGCATCGCATCGCATACGATGCGATGCGATGCGATGCGATGACCCGATTTTTCCATAGGATTCAATGTTAAAATGAACTGAGTCCATTTTAACATGAAATTCAATGGGAAAAAGGGGTCCTTTTCATACCCCTACTATCCAAGTGGGCATGGAGTTGGATATAAACCTGTGGCGAGCGTAGCGAGCCACCGAGCCCGAAGCGTGGCGAGCGAAGCGTGCCCCGCGAGGGGACGGTATTCTGTGTCCCCTCGCGGGGCTCGCTACGCTCGCCACGCTTCGGGCTCGGTGGCTCGCTACGCTCGCCACAGGTTTATATCCAACTCCATGCCCACTTGGATAGTAGGGGTATGAAAAGGACCCCTTTTTCCCATTGAATTCCATGTTAAAATGGACTCAGTCCATTTTAACATTGAATCCTATGGAAAAATCGGGTCCATCGCATCGCATCGCATCGCATCGCATGCGATTTGGTCGGGTGCGATGCGATGCGATGGACCCGATTTCAAAATCGGCAGCCCAGTTACTACATAAGTACCGAAACATGCACCATTGGTGTGATGTGAGGTTATGGGCACAGTTCTGCTCATGTGAAGTATGTGATGGGACAAGAGAAAGTGTGTTTTCGAAAGAGTTGTTGTAACATGTTCCATATGATGCTACTGAAACAAGAATGACCAAACTGTGCACATGTAGCTGGTGAGAAACTACACATCCCAGTATGCCATTCCATAGTTAAATTAATCCATAATAACCACATTGTCAAGCTATGGTGGAATGTGTAGTTTCACACCAGGTGGAGGTGCATAATTTGGCCATGGATGATGTCATTTCTGCATAGTGATGTATGTATGTGCATTTAGTGGCCTAATGAATGAGATGAGACACTGAAATGCCTCCTAATTGAGACATAAATGTGTGTGTGGGACACATATGGCAAAAAAACATAAGATCACCCACACTAGGAAATGTCACGTAGCTAGGGGTACCACATAGTCCCTTTAATTCCGGACACATATTAATTACACAGGTTCTGTGGCTGGCTGACTTCAAGACTCCACTTCACCTAATTTTAAACTGCCACAGAACCTGTGTAATTAACATGTGTCCGGAATTTAAGGGACTAGGTGGTAACCCTACACGTAGCACAGTGGTGCACATATCTCATGGTGATATTTGTATTTTTAAACTTGTAGGTGGACTGACTTCAAAACGGCAATGAAGAGGAAGATGACTGACCGGTACAACCACAGCATGTCCACCGGGAGAGGTCCTATGCCCGACCATTTGGAGTATACCCCCCTGGAGCAGGACTCCTTGGACGTGATTGATGTGGGGGAGGTCAGGGGGATCTCCAATATGGACAGTGAGCTCCCGGCGGAGGTCTTTGCTGCTGCTTTTGATGGTAAGTCACAGTAATGCATTGTATTTAGAAAGATATTTTTTATTGCGTATGTGATGGTGACATTGTTTTCAATTCTTATCCTAGAAGAAGCAGAAACCCAGGATGTACCGGCAGCATCTTCCTCTGCAGAGCCACAGGTGGAGCAAGTGGTCCAGCCTCCACCAAGACGTCGCCCCCAGCACCAGCCACAGGAGACATGGGATGAGAGCCTGTTGGTGACACTGGAGAGGATCGAGCAGCAAGGGGTGGATGCTGCGATCCGTCAGCAGCAGGTGGCGGAATTTCTGGCGGAGTGGAAGGCCACAAACAGGCTGCAGTGTGAGGCCTTGAACCGCATTAACGACACTCTGGCGGCTGGCATAGTAAGCATTGGCCAACACCTCAGCCGCCAGAATGAACTTCTTGCGGAGCAGCTGTCCACCGCCAGGTCCCTAAGGGACAATCCCCCATCTGCTGCCCCACCCCAAGCTGCTCCCCAACCTTCCACCTCTGCTGACCCTCCTGTGTCGACTAGGGGAAGACGCCGCAAGGCAGCTGAGCCAAAGGCCCCTGTCCCCAAGGCCCCATCTAAAAGGGGGAAAAAAGGGCCCAAATAATGAGACCTGGTTCACTTCCTCTGTGGTTGGACCCCAAATGTTTAAATTGCACTGGACATCCGCTTCCTGAGTTGGCCATCTATCCATTTGCGTGCCATGGGCATGAAAGTTCGTATTTTGACCTCTACAAATGCAGGATAAATTTGTGGTGGTGTGTATCTTGCTTAGTATTCACCCTGGTTGTTGCAGTACGTATTCTGGTGTCCCCATTTCTTTCACCATTGCATTTGCAGGGTAACACATGTTTGGAGATATGCAACCTCTTGTTCTGGCTGTTTTATTATTTGTGTGTTTATTTTATTTGTTTATTTGATTTCTCACATTAAAGTGTGAAATAAGCTGTGATGCTGAACAGCAAATAAATTTATTTTACAAATTAAATCAACATTGTGGTATGTGTCATTTCTTGTGTGAAAAAAATACTAGATTTATGTGTACTTACTGACCAGGGTATTTTTGAACATTTGTTGAAGTGTGGTAGAAGTTTCCCATGTGTAACCCTCTCCATGGCCATTCCCATGTTCCTATCCAACTTTTCCCTGCTAATTAGTTTGTGTCAGCACATGTGCAGAGCAACTTAATAGGTGAGAAAGCAGTTTGTGTGCAGGTGAGGTAGCTCCTACAGTAGTAGGTAAAAGCAGGTCCAGAACAATGCTTTCCTCATGGAGTGGGTGAGGCAGACAAACAAGGGTGAAAAGGTACATTTGTGTAGGAATGCATATGTGTCCTCCCTAAAAAAAGATGTGTGAATGGGCCAAACATGATAAAATACCTTGTGAACAAACATGCATAACTTTTTAAATATATATGATTTTACAGTGTCATAAGCAGATGTAGGAATCCTTTGTTAGAGATGAGAGTGCAATAATGTGATTGGTGGCATCTTACATACAGAGTGTAGTCAAATCCAAATCATAGCAGATGAGATAGTGGTACAGGTCATTATTTTGGGTACTATACAAAGATTGTGTGCAAAATAGTGGTCATGGGCTTAAAACATTGCTGAAACATCCTTTGTAGGTGTTAGATGTGGTTTATGTTATTGTATCCTAAATACAAAACCTATGTTAGTATTAGAGTGAACACGTTGACACATGTCGACTTGTGTAGATTGAGTGTGCTACTGTGTAAAGTCTATGAAAGCACGTAGTGAATGTGTCTAACTGTTTAGCAAATACCTACCTTAGCGTATATAAGCAGGTCTTAAAAAGATTCTTACCTTAAATTAAACAAACCTTTAAATGTGGAGAAGTATAGAAAGATAAGCTTCCAATGTGTTTGCGTGCTGTGTGTGGCTTGCAGGCAGTGAAATAATGGTTTGGACTTAATAGACTGCAGCATTGCTTATTACATTCAGGTGTATGTGTTTGAGTAGTAATCAGCGTTAATTAGCAAACTCAGGCGCCCGCTGGCATGCGGTATCTGTAGGGGTGGTCTGAGCTGGCAGTTGGCGGGCGCTTGTCTGGTGTCCGAAATGAACGGTGCTTTAGGCGATCGTGCGGTAGTAGCACCGCTCATTTTTGGTGCACACCCCCGTGTACGCCCATATTTACGCCCATTTTCCCTCATTATTTCGGCCGCTCCCCTCAACACGCCCCTATGCCACCCCCAATACCCGTACACTCGCGTACAGGTTTTTTCGCACGTTGAGACCCGTCCGTAAGCGTTGTTCAGTGGTCGCGCCTGCGCATTAGCGAATCTGCACATGCGCAGATCATGAAAAACCCCGGGACGTACGCGTACGGCCCGGCCGCACCAACCAGAATAAGGCCCAGAGTGAGAATATCTTCAGTTAATGTGTTAATTTGTGTCCACACCTCTTTTAGAGTATGGAGAAAAGTACCATTTATCCCATATTACGTGAAATCTGCCAATATTGTTTCTGGATAGATACGCAGCTCTCTCATGCTCAAACGTATAATTAACCAAACTGATCCAGTCATTAATATCTGGTGCTTTTTCTGCCATCCAGCGTCTGGCGATGCATGTCTTGGCAAGCGCTCCGAGATTAATGACCAGCTGCCTTAAGTCGGATGCCAACCCAGACCTAAACCATATCCCCAATAATAGCGCCTTAGGACATATTTCCCCTCGAGGGATACCTATATTTATCAATACTTCCGCAACATCCTTCCAGAATTTTTGCAGAGTTGTGCACTGCCATATTAAATGCCAGTAGTCACAACCCGCAACCCTACATTTTGGGCAGGAGTCACTTTTATCCCTTGCAAACTTTTTAATTTTACTCGGAGTTATGTATGTGCGGTGCAGGATATTAAATTGGATCTGCTGAGTCCTAAGGGAAGTGGTAGCTAACTTGGGTATGGCAAGAGCCCGATCCCAGTCGTCCAAAGTGAGCTCAGGAATTTCCCTGGACCACTTTGTCATAAGCTCGTGCAGGCCGGAAGTCGGCGATATTGATGAAATGTACTTATAGCATTTAGATACGCCTTTAGTCGGTCCCAAGTTCCGTAGTAATATTTTGACTGGGTGGTCTTTTATAGTACTAGAGGATATGTGCAGATGTTCTTCCATTGCACTTCTAAGCTGTAGGAAGCGAAAAAACATATTATTTGGGATTTGAAAATCAATTTGCAGTTGGGCAAATGTTTTAACCCCACTTTGCGTGGCCACCTGGCCTACATTTCTTATACCAAACTGCAGCCAAACTGCCATTCCCTGATGCCTTCTGATATTCTTAAAAGAATCCAGGGAAGAGAGACTTGTTTCAGGGTCAGTATCTTTATAGCCTATTGTACTAGAGATCCAATTCCAAATTTTTATTGCTTGGGTAAGAATCGGGGGATATTTCTTGCAACATTTATTCGTCAGCAAAGCTTGTAGTGGGGAATGACCCGGAATGATCTTATTTATTAAGTTTGATAATTCTACTGATTTACAGGGATCTACAACCCAATCTCGGAGGTGAACCAATTGCGTTGAGAGATAGTACAGTTTAAAGTTGGGGAGGGAAAGTCCTCCAAGATCACGTGGTCTCATGAGTGTGGATAATTTGACTCTCGGTCTTTTATTTCTCCATATAAATGAAGTTATTATCCCGTTTATTTTCTTAAATATTGCTTCGGGGATATATACAGGGGAGTGTTGCATTAAGTAAAGTAGTTTTGGTAGGATCATCATTTTGATAAGATTTACCCTACCTATTACTGTCAAAGGTAATTTGAGCCAGTTCTTGCATTTAGATCTAATTAAAACGATTACTGGATCTATATTATATTTGACATAGTCACTTGCATCCTTAGAGATTACTACTCCGAGATAGTCGAATCTTTCTACCCTCGGTATGTTGATTGCTATATCGGGATCTACCCGTATATCGTTAAGCAAATTATCCACTAATAAGTGGGATTTACTGCTATTTATTGTTAGCCCTGAGTACAGACCGAATTCCTGAAGGACTTGCATCACCAAAGGAAGATCCTGCATGTAGCTTGCCATCCCCACAAGTAAATCATTCGCATAGAGTGAGACAAGGCTGTCCGCCCCCCCATCCGAGTCCCCCCGACCTAGTATTTTTCTCAGCTTGCATGCAACTGGCTCTATGGCCAGAGAGAACAAAGAGGGGGAGAGCGGGCAACCCTGCCTCGTCCCACGGTATATAGCAAATGGGTCCGATACAAATCCATTAATGGCAATTCGTGCACAAGGATTATGATAGATCATCAGGATCCTTTTGATACAACAAGACCCGAAGCCAAATACCTCCAGAGTGGACCTTAAGTATGGCCACTCCAGGGAGTCAAAGGCCTTGTTTGTGTCAAAAGAGGCCAGGGCGGTCTCTGATCCCGTCATTTTTCTAGCCTGTAGGTAAGAAAAAACTCGTCTAACGTTTATAGAAGTTGATTTCCCTTTCCTGAATCCCGTTTGATCAACGTGAACTATCTTATCCAACACCTCTCCTATTCTGTTGGCCAATATTGTAGCATACACCTTAGCATCAACTGTGAGGAGCGAGATAGGTCTATAAGAGTCTGGCCTTAGAGGGTCTTTGCCTTTCTTGAGAATCACTGTGATGACCGCCTCGGTCATGGAGTGAGATAATTGGCCTTCTTTTTCCATTTCCTGGAAGAAATATAGGAGCCTACCGGACAAAGTGTCACTGAAGAGCTTATATATTTCTACTGGTAGGCCATCGATACCCGGGGCCTTCCCGGAAGCCACATTTCTTATTGCTCCTTCCACCTCACCCAAAGTGAACGGTAATTCCAAAGACTCCCTATCTTGGTCTGAGAGGGTAGGCAAATCAATGGCATTCAGGTATTCCAGGCTATTATTATAATTGGGAGTTAACTTAGAGAGATATATTTCCTTATAATGATTAACAAACACCTCCGTAATTTTTGAGGTTTCACTAAGCATTTCTCCCTCAAGAGAACAGATTTTAGAAATTGTCCTGGAAGGATCATCAGTTTTTGCCATATAGGCCATCAATTTGCCAGCCCTGTCCGCCATTAGATACATTTTATGTGAATCCTTTAATAGCCAAAACTTGGCCAATTCCTGTAAATGTGTGACCCAGGCCCGTTGTGCCATTAGCCATTCCCTTTTAACAGAATCCGATTGATTTAATGTATAAGTTTGTTCTAGATCTGACATTATACTCTCTAATGTTGTAGCTTTGCTCTGGAGCTGTTTTCTAGCGTAAGCTATTTTTTTAATCAAAGTGCCACGTAAGTACGCTTTAGATAAATCCCAAACATTACCCGCTTTAGCCGAGTCTATATTGACACAAAAAAAACCCCTCTAGGTCGGTTTTTAGATCATTGATGTTTTCCAATTGGGTCAACCATATTGGTTGAAGCTTCCAGTAACTAAAGCCCCGACTTTTGTCTGTATCAAGGACCATAACCAACGGGGAGTGGTCCGAGATACCCCTTGAGTTGTATTCAATATGCGATATTTTATTAGCTAGATCTCTAGATGTATAAATCATATCAATTCGTGAAAAATTATTATAAGAAGGGGAATAACAAGAATATTGTCGCTGATTGGGGAATTTCTCTCGCCAAACCTCAAACCATCCCAACTCAACCGTGAATCTGGCGAGAGAACTTTCACCGGAAGGGGTACTCCTTCTGGGGCACCACACATCAAGACCATAGTTCATTACCATGTTAAAGTCCCCCGCACATATGAAGGGATTATCAGATCTAACCGCTATAAACTCTAAAGCAGTTCTAAGGATATCAAAAGCAAACGGAGGAGGGATATAGATCGATAATACCGATAATCTAACAGTGTCAAAAATACCATCAAGGAACACATAACGACCCCTTGGATCAATCTGAGCAAAAATATGTTCATATACTACAGATCTCTTTATCAAGATTGATACTCCTCGGGAGGCTGACGTGAACGGAGCATGGAACATTTGAGCAATCCAAGGACGTTTCAAGGAACCACACTTTTCCCTAGATAAATGCGTCTCCTGTAGACAAATCACATCAGCCTCCAGAGTTTTACAATACTTGAGAACAAGAGCCCTCTTTACCTTGTCATTAAGGCCACGGACATTCCATGTCACAATTTTAACCATATGCTTCAGTTAACAACTGGAAGGACAAAATGCTTTGGAGTACTATAGAAGGGGAGTAAAAATCGCAACAACAAAAAAAAAAACAATTCCACCATTACACACAAAGAAAAAACACACAACATATAACATATATCCCCCCAACCCCACCTCCCCCCACCCTGTATAACCTATCCCATAAGGCATACCTGTACCCAGACCTTCCATTAACTACCCGTCCCCACCAATCACCCCTAGGGAACCTTTACCTAATGACCACACAATGTACGGGAGGCCCGGCTCCTTAAATACAGACTGTAGACATAGATATATATAACTCTCCACATTTAGCAAGTTATCTTTTAAAGGAGTATATCAAACCCCTATCCTCTACCCCCTGGCATATGCATTCAATAATCAAAACATTTTCTGACTCTATTAGACTTCTCCCTCATCCAAAGGCCCATTTGCCGTAGGTAACACACCACAGCATTTAATTTTAAGTATCCAGTGCCAGTTGTCTAGGGCCCGGATAGAATTTGTCCAGCCACTGTGCGGCCTCCGAAGGTAATGAGAAGAATTGAACTTCTCCATCTGCTAGTAAACGAAGTTTAGAAGGGTACAACATGGAGTATTTTAGTTCCAAGTCTCTCATCCTGGATTTCACATTCCGGAATTTGGCCCGGTCTTTTTGGACCTCCTGGGGGAGATCGGGAAAGATGGAGACCCTGGTTCCATTATAACTAAAGTCTGGTTTAGCACGAGTCAGCCTTAGGATTTGGTCCCGATCCCTGTAGTGAAGGATTTTCGCTATAAAGGTACGGGGTGGTCCCCCTGGAACAGGGGGTCGGGCAGGAATACGGTGAGCCCTTTCTACAGTGAATTGAGCAGTAAAATTCTCCTGACCAAACTCTTTCTTAAGCCAGCTCTCTAGAAATTTTTCAGGCTCTCGGCCCTCTACTCGTTCTTCCAACCCCACGATGCGAATGTTATTACGCCGCGAACGGCCCTCCAGGTCTGTGACTTTAGCGCGTAGGTCCGCCATTTGGCCCATCATTGCCTTAACCTGGGTCTGTAGAGGGGCCACAATATCATCTGACTCTGAGACTCGCTTTTCCAGTTCCGTCACCCTGTCCCTGGTTTTCTGCGCGTCATCTCTAATCAACATAATGTCCGCCTGGACTTTATTAATCTGCTCTGAGAGTCGCACTTCACAAGTATTAACTGCGTCAAGTACTTGTTGCAGGGTTACTTCAGGGGCCTGAGCCTGACTTGGCGTTTTGGAGGGAGTTGTTTGTGGAGTGGCAGGTTGCGAATTATTTGTGGACCGGGCGAACTTTTCCAGCCGGGCAGCCGCTGTGTTCTGACTGGCTTTCCCCATTTTTCTCGCCTGAGCTGGACTATATAAAAATATAGAGTGAGATTAGGTAACTGTCTCTCCTGTGTCACAAGCTCAGAAAACAAAAAATTTCCTGGGTTCAAACGCTGTTGGTTGGTAGAGCTGACAAGTCAGCTTAGCTTAACTATCTATGTCTCCCTTATTTAGGAGACGACCAAGTCAGTTGTCCTCTAGGGACTAAGTCAATTCGCACCAGGTGTTAGTCACTGCATAAGGGTACTTGCACTGTTACTTTTAAACAACACAGACCCTCCAGGTAATCTGCTGAGGTTTTGAGCTGGACTATATAGGAGTATATAGTGAGATAGGATAACTGTCTCTCCTGGGTGGTAACTGTCTCTCCCGCGTCACAAGCTTGGATAGCAAAAGAAAAAAAACATGGTTCAAATGCTGATAGCTGGTAGGACTGACAAATCTGTTTAGCTTGGTTAACTGTGTCTCCCTTAATTAGGGAACAACCACGTCAGCTGTCTTCTAGGGACTAAATCAATTCACCCCAGGTGATAGTCACTGTATATGGGTACTTGCCCTGTTTTTCAGTCAGCACAGAGCCTCCAACTACTTTGCTGGGGATTCACAGGCCCCTGCCCAAGCACTGCGGGGTAGGGATATATGGATGCAATGTTACCTCCACCCTAAAACGAATTTAGGGAGACCTTGAGTTGTATGCCGCGATTTCTGGTTCCACAGCTTGACCACCGGCGTCCCAGACAGTCTTAGCAGTTCAGGGGCTTTGTACCGCCAGTGTACCTCTCACTCTGGCGCATCCACCGCTGTGCCGGGGCGAGGGAAACTCTCCTTCCTCCGCCTCACAGAAACTTGACGGAGACTGATACTTCCGCAGCGTCGCGGGAAAGTGACGCGGTGGTTTGTCACTGCTGTGTTTCGCTGCCGCGAAGGGACAGGTCTCGCGTCGGGTGCACTGCAGTGTGGCTGGAGCGCCGCTCGTATTACCACTCCTGTGGCCGCGTGAAGAGGGGGAAGCAGGGCGGGTTCAAGTCGCAGAGATCAGGGTCAGTGGATAGCGGTATATGCCGGGGAGGAGTGGGTCTCGTGGAGACACATACTGACGAGCCGGGACTCCCGCTCACGTGACCTCACTCACGTACTGCCGTGATCACGCCCGCTCTCCGCAAAGACTGTTTTCAGCGGAGGAGGCATATGCCCTTCTTGCCTCTGACACTGACACAGCCAGTGAAGTAAGCGATGAATTGGCATTTGTCTTAAGCTCCTCTTCCTCCTCTAGTGATGAGGGACCCCCTCAAAGACGCCCCCGTAGAGCAGCTGAGACCCCCCCCCCAATGATTGATCTCGTATGGACCCCACCACCAGACAATTTTGAGCCCCAGGTTCCTGAGTTTTTGGCCAACCCAGGAATCCAATTTGATAGTACAGGCCTCAAAGAAATTGACTTTTTCAAAGTCTTTTTCTCTGATGATTTTATAAATTTAATGGTGGACCAAAGTAATTTATATGCCCAGCAGTTTATTGCCCAAAACCCCACGTCATCATTTGCTAGGTGGACCCCTGTAGATGCAGTAGAGATGATGACGTTTTGGGGTCTGGTGTTACATATGGGCATAGTTAAAAAGCCAGAAATTAGGCAATATTGGAGTACAGATGTTCTGTACAGCACCCCACTTCATCGTATGGCCATGACCCGGACTCGTTTTGAGACGATCCTTAAATTTTTGCATTACAACGATAATGCACAGTGCCCACCCAGAGATGATCCCACCTTTGACCGGCTATTCAAAGTCAGGCCGGTCATTGATCATTTCAGCGCCAAATTTGCTGAGATGTACATCCCCCAAAAATTCATTTGTGTGGACGAGTCACTTATACATTTTAAAGGAAGGGTTAAATTCCGCCAGTACCTTCCCAATAAGAGGGCAAGGTATGGCATAAAAATGTATAAGCTGTGCGAAAGTACCTCAGGGTACACCCACAGGTTTAGGGTATATGAAGGGAAGGACTCAAAAAATGAACCACCAGAATGCCCCCCCTCCCTCGTAGGTGTTAGTGGAAAGATTGTCTGGGATTTAGTGCACCCCTTCCTGGATAAGGGTTATCACCTCTATGTGGATAACTTTTACACCAGCATCCCCCTGTTTAAGGCCCTTGGTTCAAGAGGTACAGCAGCTTGCGGTACTGTGCGCAAGAACCAAAGAGGCCTCCCAAAAACGCACGTTGCCCAATTACTGAGAAAGGGTGAAAGCAGGGGAATATGCACCGAAAATATGTTGTTGGTCAAATATAAGGACAAGAGGGATGTCCTTATACTGACAACTATACACGGAGACAGTACCACCTCCGTCCCTGTACGAGGTACCAGTACCCACACCTCAAAACCTATTTGTATCCTAGATTACAATAAGTACATGGGCGGAGTGGATCTTTCAGATCAGGTACTGAAGCCGTACAGTGCCCTGCGGAAAACAAAAATATGGTACAAGAAGCTGGCCGTGTATATCATCCAGATGGCACTGTATAACGCTTACGTACTATTCCGTTCTACCAGCCAGACGGGGACATTTATGCACTTTCAAGTGGAAGTCATAAAGGGCCTAATATTTGGGAACCAGCAGGCAGAGGGCCCCAGTACTTCTAGTACTGGCCCCAGTACTTCTAGTACTGGCCCCCGTATTGTATCAGGGCAGCATTTTCCTAACGAAATCCCCTCCACTGGAAAAAAGGGCAGGACACAAAAAAGGTGCAAAGTTTGCTATAAAAAGGGAATACGAAAGCAAACTATTTTCCACTGTGAAACTTGCCCCGACAAACCCGGCCTATGTATGAAGGAGTGTTTTAAAATATACCACACATCTATGGATTATTAGGTTCATCATTTCACCGTGCTTCGGGGGTCTTGCTAATGCGACATAGCACCCACCATTCATTCCACCAGAATCTGTGCTGCAAAATCCAAATATCACTCCTTCCCTTCTGAGTCCTGCCATGCACCCAAATGGTATTTTTTGGTCACATATGAGGCATTGCCGTACTCGGCAGAAATTGGGGCACAGATTTTGTGGTGCTTTGTCTCCTTCATTCCTTGTGAAAATGAAAAATTTTGAGCCAGAACTGCATTTTTGTGTAAAAAAATGTAATTTTTCATTTTCACAGCCCAGTTGTACCACAATTGGTGAAACCCCTGGGGGTTTGAAATGTACACTATACCCCTAGATGAATTCCCTGAGGGGTGTAGTTTGCAAATTGGGGTCACTTGTGGGGGGGTTCCACTGTATTGGTGCTTCGGGGGTCTTGCTAATGCGACATAGCACCCACCATTCATTCCACCAAAATCTGTGCTGCAAAATCCAAATATCACTCCTTCCCTTCTGAGTCCTGCCATTTTTTGGTCACATATGAGGCATTGCCGTACTCGGGAGAAATTGCGGCACAGATTTTGGGGTGCTTTGTCTCCTTCATTCCTTGTGAAAATGAAAAATTTTGAGCCAGAACTGCATTTTTGTGTAAAAAAATGTAATTTTTCATTTTCACAGCCCAGTTGTACCACAATTGGTGAAACCCCTGGGGGTTTGAAATGTACACTATACCCCTAGATGAATTCCCTGAGGGGTGTAGTTTGCAAAATGGGGTCACTTGTGGGGGGGTTCCACTGTATTGGTGCTTCGGGGGTCTTGCTAATGCGACATAGCACCCACCATTAATTCCACCAAAATCTGTGCTGCAAAATCCAAATATCACTCCTTCCCTTCTGAGTCCTGCCATGCACCCAAATGGTATTTTTTGGTCACATATGAGGCATTGCCGTACTCGGCAGAAATTGGGGCACAGATTTTGGGGTGCTTTGTCTCCTTCATTCCTTGTGAAAATGAAAAATTTTGAGCCAGAACTGCATTTTTGTGTAAAAAATGTAATTTTTCATTTTCACAGCCCAGTTGTACCACAATTGGTGAAACCCCTGGGGGTTTGAAATGTACACTATACCCCTAGATGAATTCCCTGAGGGGTGTAGTTTGCAAAATGGGGTCACTTGTGGGGGGGTTCCACTGTATTGGTGCTTCGGGGGTCTTGCTAATGCGACATAGCACCCACCATTCATTCCACCAAAATCTGTACTGCAAAATCCAAATATCACTCCTTCCCTTCTGAGTCCTGCCATGCACCCAAATGGTATTTTGTGGTCACATATGAGGCATTGCCGTACTCGGCAGAAATTGGGGCACAGATTTTGGGGTGCTTTGTCTCCTTTATTCCTTGTGAAAATGAAAAATTTTGAGCCAGAACTGCATTTTTGTGTAAAAAAATTTAATTTTTCATTTTCACAGCCCAGTTGTACCACAATTGGTGAAACCCCTGGGGGTTTGAAATGTACACTATACCCCTAGATGAATTCCCTGCGGGGTGTAGTTTGCAAAATGGGGTCACTTGTGGGGGGGTTCCACTGTATTGGTGCTTCGGGGGTCTTGCTAATGCGACATAGCACCCACCATTCATTCCACCAAAATCTGTGCTGCAAAATCCAAATATCACTCCTTCCCTTCTGAGTCCTGCCATGCACCCAAATGGTATTTTTTGGTCACATATGAGGCATTGCCGTACTCGGGAGAAATTGCGGCACAGATTTTGGGGTGCTTTGTCTCCTTCATTCCTTGTGAAAATGAAAAATTTTGAGCCAGAACTGCATTTTTGTGTAAAAAAATGTAATTTTTCATTTTCACAGCCCAGTTGTACCACAATTGGTGAAACCCCTGGGGGTTTGAAATGTACACTATACCCCTAGATGAATTCCCTGAGGGGTGCAGTTTGCAAAATGGGGTCACTTGTGGGGGGGGTTCCACTGTATTGGTGCTTCGGGGGTCTTGCTAATGCGACATAGCACCCACCATTCATTCCACCAAAATCTGTGCTGCAAAATCCAAATATCACTCCTTCCCTTCTGAGTCCTGCCATTTTTTGGTCACATATGAGGCATTGCCGTACTCGGGAGAAATTGCGGCACAGATTTTGGGGTGCTTTGTCTCCTTCATTCCTTGTGAAAATGAAAAATTTTGAGCCAGAACTGCATTTTTGTGTAAAAAAATGTAATTTTTCATTTTCACAGCCCAGTTGTACCACAATTGGTGAAACCCCTGGGGGTTTGAAATGTACACTATACCCCTAGATGAATTCCCTGAGGGGTGTAGTTTGCAAAATGGGGTCACTTGTGGGGGGGTTCCACTGTATTGGTGCTTCGGGGGTCTTGCTAATGCGACATAGCACCCACCATTCATTCCACCAAAATCTGTGCTGCAAAATCCAAATATCACTCCTTCCCTTCTGAGTCCTGCCATTTTTTGGTCACATATGAGGCATTGCCGTACTCGGGAGAAATTGCGGCACAGATTTTGGGGTGCTTTGTCTCCTTCATTCCTTGTGAAAATGAAAAATTTTGAGCCAGAACTGCATTTTTGTGTAAAAAAATGTAATTTTTCATTTTCACAGCCCAGTTGTACCACAATTGGTGAAACCCCTGGGGGTTTGAAATGTACACTATACCCCTAGATGAATTCCCTGAGGGGTGTAGTTTGCAAAATGGGGTCACTTGTGGGGGGTTCCACTGTATTGGTGCTTCGGGGGTCTTGCTAATGCGACATAGCACCCACCATTCATTCCACCAAAATCTGTGCTGCAAAATCCAAATATCACTCCTTCCCTTCTGAGTCCTGCCATGCACCCAAATGGTATTTTTTGGTCACATATGAGGCATTGCCGTACTCGGCAGAAATTGGGGCACAGATTTTGGGGTGCTTTGTCTCCTTCATTCCTTGTGAAAATGAAAAATTTTGAGCCAGAACTGCATTTTTGTGTAAAAAATGTAATTTTTCATTTTCACAGCCCAGTTGTACCACAATTGGTGAAACCCCTGGGGGTTTGAAATGTACACTATACCCCTAGATGAATTCCCTGAGGGGTGTAGTTTGCAAAATGGGGTCACTTGTGGGGGGGTTCCACTGTATTGGTGCTTCGGGGGTCTTGCTAATGCGACATAGCACCCACCATTCATTCCACCAAAATTTGTACTGCAAAATTCAAATATCACTCCTTCCCTTCTGAGTCCTGCCATGCACCCAAATGGTATTTTTTGGTCACATATGAGGCATTGCCGTACTCGGCAGAAATTGGGGCACAGATTTTGGGGTGCTTTGTCTCCTTTATTCCTTGTGAAAATGAAAAATTTTGAGCCAGAACTGCATTTTTGTGTAAAAAAATTTAATTTTTCATTTTCACAGCCCAGTTGTACCACAATTGGTGAAACCCCTGGGGGTTTGAAATGTACACTATACCCCTAGATGAATTCCCTGAGGGGTGTAGTTTGCAAAATGGGGTCACTTGTGGGGGGGTTCCACTGTATTGGTGCTTCGGGGGTCTTGCTAATGCGACATAGCACCCACCATTCATTCCACCAAAATCTGTGCTGCAAAATCCAAATATCACTCCTTCCCTTCTGAGTCCTGCCATGCACCCAAATGGTATTTTGTGGTCACATATGAGGCATTGCCGTACTCGGGAGAAATTGCGGCACAGATTTTGGGGTGCTTTGTCTCCTTCATTCCTTGTGAAAATGAAAAAGTTTGAGCCAGAACTGCATTTTTGTGTAAAAAAATGTAATTTTTCATTTTCACAGCCCAGTTGTACCAAAATTGGTGAAGCCCCTGGGGGTTTGAAATGTACACTATACCCCTAGATGAATTCCCTGAGGGGTGTAGTTTGCAAAATGGGGTCACTTGTGGGTGAGGTTCCTGACTTTTAGCATCTTATGGTGCCTAGAAACCTACATGGTGCCTAAAAAATAATCTCATAAAAAGGAGGCTCCAAAATCAAGTAGGTGCTCCTTCTATTATGAAGCCTGTGGTTTGGTCAACGTGCACACTAGGGCCACATATAGGATATTTATGAAAACAAAAGAATTGGGGGAATCCATTTTTAGTCACATTTCTCTAGTAAAATCTACTGTGTTCCTTAGAAAAATGTATTAAAATTGAAAATCTGCAAAAAAAATGAAATTTTGAAATTTCACCTACACTTTGTTTTAATTCCTGTGAAACACCTAAAGGGTTAACAAACTTCGAAAATGCTGTTTTGAGTACTGTGAGGGGTGCAGTTTTTGAAATGGCATCATTTATGGGGGTGTCTCACATACAAGTCCCTCAAAGTCACATCAGAACTGAACTGGTCCCTAAAAAAATCAGTGTTTGAAATTTTCTTGAAAATTTGAGAATTTGCTATTCATATTTTAACCCTCCTAGTGTCCAAAAAAATTAAAAGGAGGTTGAAATAATGATGGCAACATAAAGTAGACATATGGTCTTTGTTAGTTATTAACTATTTTGAGTGGTATGATTATTTGTCTCACAAGCAGAAAATTTAACATTTTGAAAATTGCAAAATTTTCAATTTTTTCACGACATTTTGGTATTTTTCACAAAAAAACACAGACTGTATCGACCAAAATTTACCATTAACTTGAAGTACAATGTGTCACGAGAAAACAATCTCAAAATCACTGGGATAAGTAAAAGCAAAAAAAAGTTATCCCCACATAAAGTGATATATGTCAGATGTGAAAAAAAGGGCTCTGTCAGGAAGGCAAAAACTGGCTGCGTCGGGAAGGGGTTAAAGTACAAATACTCGCATAAAAAAGTATAATACTGGACTTTGCTCAGCAATTTACAATAGTCACAACATTTTGAAAGGTTATTTGACTTTGGTATATTCCACTTTCTAAGCCCTCAAATAGGTGGACACTGGAAGGCAGGAGTATAGTGAGTGAAGGTGCTTGAAATTCTAAATGCCTGTCCATGCTTCACCCCTTATACCCCAAGCTTACAGGAAGCATCCTGGGTAAGAATGGATTCTAATGTACGACGGTGGATCAATAAGTTACCTGTGTTTGAAGACAGGTGGCATTGCTGAGGAAAGTTGGTATTACCGTCGGGCACTACCATCTTTCAAACAACTCCATACCAAATTTCAGAATGATTAGTAGGCTTGTTTTTTTCCCCACTAGGACAATGCACCAACTCCCTCATCAGGAATTGTTGCGGCCAAATTGCATAAATTACACAATGAATGGTTGCCGCATCGACCGTACTCGCCCTACTTGGCTTTCTGCAACTTCTTTCTGTTCCCTAACCTGAAAATGTGGCGCGCGGAAAAAAAAACAATTTATAGCACAATTCATGCAATTTGGCCGCAACAATTCCGGATGAGGGAGCTTGGTGCATGTCGTGGTGGGGAAAAAAAATAACCTATGAATCAATCTGAAACTTTGTTTTTCGTTGTTTGAAAGATGGTAGTGCCTGACCGTAATACCATCTTTCCTCAGCAATGCCACCTGTCTTCAAACACAGGTAATTTATTGATCCACCCTCGTTTAAGTTGACTCCTTCTGAATGACAGGTACACAAGATCGACTAGATCAAAAGGTTGAAATGACAGCGGGTGACACCAGCTGCATTAAAACTTCCAGAATTATTCTCCTTTTAGCTATTTCATAGAGGTTAACAGAGTTTTGGAGCCGGGTGCTCTGTCTAACAAAGCTCTCTTTTCAAGAAGGTAGGTTCCTGGTTTTAAAGTCAGAATATAATGTTTTTTTTTCCCTTTATTGGAATGTTGTAGGTGTACATAACCGATAGGTTTCTTTGATTCATGGAATATAATTCGGGTATTGTGGATTTATAGCCCACAACCATCCATGGCTAGACTGATTACAACCATCAGGATGGGTAACCTGTCCTACTCCTCTCAAGCACGTTCTACTAGTTCAACAAATAGCTGCTGGGCGGCGAAACAGCTGCAGCTGAGATGCTGTGTGAGGCAGCCACCCGCATGTTAGTTTATACAGTTACAAAATGAAACAATAAAACAAAACAAACAACCTAATATTGACCAAATAATGGAGGTATATGGTGCACACAATTGTTTACAAATCTAAACTGCGATTACATCTCCTGCTTCCACTATATTCCAAAACCTTCTAAGCATTCCTCAGTGGTCATAAAGAAGTTATCTTACGTACAAAAATCCTCATCAAGAAATTGTCATTAGCAGTACATAATACACATTTACAATGGAGGTATTTATGCTGTAGCAGCAAATCTCACTACACAACTGCCCAAGAGCTATGGAACATACAAAAAGGCACTACCAAGCAACATGTGTAATAATAACATGAAGATTTAATGTTTGGACAGTGTACTCTAAATGACAATAATACTGAATCACACTAGAGCAATATCAGATGCAGGGAGAGCGGAGGAAAGCACCTTGTCCCAAACATAGGGAGCCAAGTGGTACACTTAATTGGGGTCCATGTTATCAAATCTACATATTGACACCAAAACACAAGCTGTGTGGAAGTTTTGTGTATGTTGATACACACAGAGACTGAACATTTATATAAAATACTGTGCAGGCATGTCCAAACTGTGGCCCTGTGCAACTACACATCCCAGCATGCTTTGCCATAGTTTTAGCATTCCCTAATAGCAAATCTGTGGCAAGGCATGATGGGCCTTGTAGTTTCACAACAGCTGGAGGGCCTTAGTTTGGACTGTAGAGGCTATAATGTTCTTGATATATTTGATTGGCTCTGGGCAGCCATAAGAAAGACCAAGTAAGGACATAAGTAGTTAATACTTATACATACATTAGCCTAGTTCTGGAACCAGCTATGTGAATCCATATGCTTGTCATATATAGAACTACGAATGTGTAGTTATATAAACTGCTGACTATCCTAAGCCTTACAGGAGGAGCCTCATTTCCTAGCTGTAATCTAATACATATCACACAAGACATAATACAGTCATGCAGATAAGGGCACAGCCGTTGAACACATGTTCTGTTGAAACTAGTTTTTTCCAAGGCTAAAAAAAAAAACATAACAAAACTGCTTTGACCTATACAACAATTTTTTTTCCCATAAGGCAACAGATCTGATCTCTTACCAAGAACACAGCTCCCTTATAATGTATCCGTTCTACCATGTAAGAATCATGGGCACTTGTGTAGTGTAACTGCAGCAGCTGGCCGCCCACCCGCTCCTTCACGCTCCTTCATGCCCCCTCACGCTCGTAACACTTTACAAAACCAACTCCACTCCGACGTGGATAGTTCATACTGTCCAATATCCACGTTAGTCTGGAGTTGATTTTATAAAGTGTGGCGAGCTCAGCAAGCCACGACCCCGAAGTGTGGGGGAGCGCAGCGATCCCCGCGAGGGGACATGGACACGGAAGGAGCGGGTGGCCAGCTGCTGCCGTGAAACTACACAAATACCTAATCGGGTCTTCTCTAAAGGGATCCATTGCTGCACCAGAGCCCTGCCAGTTGCTACATGCAGCCATACTGTATAACAAAGGGCTTAGGCCATTATGAAATATAGACCCAGCAAATTAATTTTACCTCACCTGCTGAGTTTTTTGCCAAATCAGACAGCTGGGGTTACCTTGGGGGAAAATATTTGCAAGGTGGAAGTACAGGTTAGAACAGATTGAGTAATGTGATCATACAAACAAGGAGAGAATTGTTCAGTTACAAGCCTGTACACAAAGGCATCTTACAGTAGGATCAGTATAAGGATAGAGCCTTAAAAACTCCATCGAGAAGCATTGAGTGGAGTATAAGGCATAGGGCCAGATGTATCAAGCTTCACACAGTGATAAAATGGAGAGTGATAAACAGCCAGCCAATCAGCTCCTACCTGTCATGCTACAGGCTGAGCTTGAAAAATGACACATTGGAGCTGATTTGCTGGTTGTTTATCACTCTCCATTTTATCACTTTGTGAAGCTTGATACATATGGCCCTAAGACCTTTATCTGGCGACCACAGATGGAAATGTGACTTTATGTCAGTGCCCCACGTGCTTTCATGGTTGTGCAAGTCTATAGCTGCTTATAATTTTGTTACAGGATTAATATAGGCATATATATTTATTATAAATCAAAAGTTAAAAATAAAGGGTGATGTAATAACGTGGGAGAATCAGAAAGTGAGATTTTCTGAGAGAATTCTTCCATTTTTATAAAACGGCAATCGTTTACATGACAAAATCAACATGGCTTTGCAGTTGACAAACATGGCTTTGCAGGAGACAACTTTCTCGGCTCCCGATTGGCTGCTAGGCGGCCAATAGAATCATTCAGTGGAGAGGCGCGGAAGATGAAAGATCTCTGCGTCTCTCATCAGTTCGATGCGGGGAGCTGCCGGAATCGCCGGCATGTGACAGAAGACCAGGACTACGGCGGATCAAGACGACAGATCTTCGCCGGAGGACCTGGGTGAGTTGGATTTCCTTCCACAGGTCCCCCATGGATTTCTTCGGATCCGGAACGGACGCCATCACAGACGCCGACAGCATGGAGCCGAACGCCGACATGGACCAGGAGCAGGAGACCAGACCAAGACCCAGGGACCTACCTACGGGCAGGGCCGGTGCTAGGGTGTTTGGCGCCTACCTGCAAAATCTAAATTTGCGCCCTCCCATATCTTATAACAGAGCGCACGCTAGAGGCATGCACCACAAAAAAAGGAATTTTGTTCTCACAAGGAATGTGTTCTCAAATAACACCACACAGTAGCACAGTCTTATTCACATTACACCGCATGTAGTGCCACTGATTCAAATTATACCACACATCAGTTTCCCATTACGAAACACAATAGAGTCCATTATTTGTTACGTCAGGCATTTGTACCCTTTATACACATTATGCCACACAGTAGTGCCCCTTATATAAAATGCTAATAGTAGTAGTGCCTTTTACACATAATGCCCACAGTAATATGTCTTACACATAATGTCGACAGTACTACATCTTACACATAATGCCGACAGTACTACATCTTACACATAATGCCGACAGTAATGCCACTTATACATAATTTCCAGAGTAATGCATACACATAATGCCAACAATAGTGTGATTACAAATAATACCCACAGAAGAGCTGCATACACATAATGCCAACAATAGCGATGCTTATGCATAGTGTCCACAGTAGCACAGCTTTCACATAATGCCCAGAGTAACATCCTTTACGCATAATGACCAGACTAGCATTGTTTATGTAAAATGCTTACAGCAGTGGCACTTACGCGTAATGCCCAGAGTAGCGACAATTATGCATAATGCCCAGAGAAGCCCTGCATATATATAATGGCTAGGGTAGAGCTGCTTATGCATAATGCCCAGAGTAGCACCCCTTAGCCATAATATCAACCATTGTATTGTTTGCTTAATGCCCAGAGTTGTGCCACCACAATGCCACCTTCCATATCTATAATATGCAAGTGTTTCTTTATACACTTAATTTTGAGAGTGCCACTGCCAAGTCTGTGTTAACTCATGTGCCTCTCACCTCATGTAATGGGAAGGCCACAGTGTCTAGTATAGTGGCCCACCATTCTGGCCGTGGGTAATTAGTTACCCCTTTATTTACAGTGGCACAAACCTTTGCTATACACACTGTCACACAACAGTGTCATTACGTCACCTGCGGTCAGAGCCGGCCCTAACCAATTTGATGCCCTAGGCAACATTTCAGCTGGAGCCCCCAAGCACTGCCACTAGTTCTGCCTCTGTCCCAGCACCTATCAGCGAGCAAACATAGTATCCCTCACCCAGAGCAATCCAAATCCACAGAGACACAAGTACACATTTTGGTGCCCTGTGCCATCAGTGACCGTATGATCCTTATTACCACAGTGAAGCAGGAAGCTACACCTTCAAGATGTATTAAATCATGTCTGATGAAGAAGGCATAGGTGGACAGATTGGTTTCTGGGAGTCTGGACGTGCAGACAGGGTATTGGCAGACAAAGCACCATATGGGGGTTATAGACAGACATTAGTAGCATTGATGGAAAGGTGGAAAGACTGCACAATATGGGGGCATAGATGGACAGGCAGACAGACGGATGGATGGATGGGACAGGGCATAGAAGGGTGGATTGGAGGGCATAGATGGAATACAGTACGTGGGGCATGGGCAGACAGGCAAAGCATCAAATGGGGGCATAGATGGACAGACAGACAAATGGGAGGGTGCACAGATGAACAGAAGGGAGGGGGCATAGACTGACAGATGGGAGGGGTAGGAGATATAGACTGACAGAAAAAAAAGACAGATCATTATATGGGGATGTAGAAGTGGGTATAGAGAGATGGACGAGAGGGGGCACAGATGGACAGGCATGGCCCGGACCCTCTAACTAGGAGTGTGCAGCTGCTTTGGGGCCCAACAGATTAGGGGGAGGTCCCAAAAGCAATCTCACTAAACCCTCTAAAAATATATATTTTTATTTTTTTATGACTGCTTTGGCAGAGTTTGGGGCCTAGTAGGAGTCAGTAACAGTGATGGTGAATTAAGCTGGTCACAGGGAGGGGGAAGGTGGGCACAGAAAGACCTGATGGTGGCACAAGGAGAGCGAAGGGTGCTCACAACGAGGGGTAGGGTATCTGTCAGGTGGGGGAAAGGTTTCACATCACTGAGAATAATCCACCCCCCAGACACACCCTTGTGTCCCATCAGGGACTGCAGCATCAACCCATGCACTACTGACCACTGTGCATGTCGCAGCTCCGGCGGTAGGGGAGAGCTGAGATCACCTGGAAGCTCCAAGCAGCAGCATCGCTAGCTTCTCTTCAAGCTGCAGTCCAACTCCGGCCACTTGCTATCAGGGGTGGCGCTGCTGCAGCTGCTCCTTCCTTGCTGACGTCAGAGAGAAGTTCCGTGAACCTGGAGTGCTGCAACCGGCTCAGGTTTTTTAATGCGCTTGTCAGGCAGCTGCAGTGGTCAGCTGGCCTGATGTGGGTTGGTAGGGGTTTGGAAAAATATGTAATATTACCACCTCCGCATGCCGGATTTACTGCAATTCCACCCAGACCAGGCGGGGCAGCGTCACTCACCAGGACTGGGTGGGGAGCTTCCATCCCGCTGCTGTGTGGGGAGCTTTCATCCAGGCTGCTTGTGTGGTGGCCTTAGCCTACTGTCGGCGCCGCTGCCTGTCATATACTTTGACAGACGCAGGCTCCGGCAGCCGGCAGCCCGGACCTACACTGCAGTAATGAACGAGGGGAAGAAGCGCCTCTAAGGGCCGGCGCCTACCTGCTTTGCAGGCTGTGCTGAGCGGGTAGCGCCGGCCCTGCCTACGGGCTCAAGGTAGGTAAGTATCAGTATGTATGGGCTTTGGATGTATTAAAGTTTTTTTTTATTGTGTGTCAGTGTGTGTTTATTTGACTATTTTTATTACTGTGGAACTACAAGTGTCAGCGGGCCCTTTAATGCCCCGCATGCTGGGACTTGTGGTTCTCCAAGTCCCAGCTTGCGGTGGAGGCTTGCTGGGACTCATAGTTCCACAGTAAAAGACAATAGTTTTTATTCTATTTTTTTTTTACACTGAAATCAGCCCGGTGACCACGCACAGGGTCACCGGGGAATGCACCAGGATTCAGCCTGGTCAGGTAAGTTCTGGAGGGGGGGGGGGACCCCTTTATTGGGGGGGTCCCCACTCCCCCAGGGCCCCCACTCCCCCAGGGCCCCTGGCCAGGCTGACTGGTCAGTAGGGTGATGTTTTGGCCGCGTGACCTTATATAATAAGTGTCCCCCGGCTGTGACATTACCCTTCTGGCTGGTTTGGCCTGGGGCTGGTTCTTAAAATACAGGGGACCCCTAGTCATTTTGTCCCCCGTGTTTTGGGAACCAGCCCCGGACCTGGGGGCTGGTTTTAAAAACTCGGGGAACCCCTATTTGTCGGGTTTCCTGATTTTTTATTACCGGCCCGGCTCTGTCAGCCTGGTGCTGGTTATGGCTGTGGAGGGGACCCCACGCCGTTTTTTTATTTATTTATTTTTCTATTTTTTTTTACACTCTGCAGCCTTCATGGATTTGACTGATCCGTGCAGACTGCCTGTAGGAATTCGTATTAGCGGCCGTATATATGGCCGTTAATACGACATTGGAGGGTTACAAAAGCAGTCGAATTTGACTGCTTTGTAAATTCCCCTCCAGAACGACATATGCAGTCGTAGTCATTCGTATCAAGAATACAAATACAATTTTTTGTATTCGTATTCTTAGTAAAAGTCCCCCTAAATGTTTTACCAAATACAGATAAAAATAACACAAACTTCATGACTATCCCAAAAACAAGCTGAACTGCAAGCACTCATGCAACGCAATAAAGCCCACTCTCTACTAGCCCATAGTCTCTGGTCTAAGCAAGAATCTCAAACTATTGCCTCAATTAAGGATTCATCGGGAAATATGATGTATAAACCTAGAGAGATCAATGAGGTCTTTGCTTGTTACTACAAAGCATTATATAATTTGGATGCCCTATCTGATGTTTCCTCTCACGTCCAAGCAACACAACAATATTTAGACTCATGCAGCCTCCCTACTATCACAGAGGAGGAATTTACTGTTGCCCTTAAATCACAGAAACCTTCAAAGGTTCCTGGTCCTGATGGCTTCACGATAGCTTATTAGAAAACATTTGCATGGCAATTTTCCCCCCACTGATCCGACTGTCTAATGCTGTTCTACAGTTTCACCCTGATTCTGCTACCTCCAGAATAATTGTCATCCCCAAACCGGGTAAGGACCCCATCAATTGCGCGAGCTACTGTACCATTTGCCTGATCAATATGGATCTTAAATTATTTGCCAAGATCCTAGCCACTAGACTGAAAGGGTGTCATGAACCCCGGTTCTCGCACTGCTCGCATGCGCCCCTTACCGGCACGCTGGGGTAGTGTCCTCCGTAGGCCGGCTGCCGGCACAGTCGGCAATCCCTGGCGTGATGTCTTTTGCTTCCAAGTTGCCCCTGCGTCACTGTGAGCTCCAGGTGTATTCCCTGATCAAACTGCGGGTCACATGATCCAGGTAAGCTCCAACTCACTTCCTGGTCTGTGTGCTGCTGCTGCGGCTAATCCCATCACCTGCGTCTGATTCCCTAATCACCTGGAGGAATAAAAGCCCAGCTCACAGTCTCCTCCTTGTCTTGAACAACTCGTCAGTTTACCTGTGAGTTCTCCAGCGTTAAGCTCCTGTCAAGACTCCCCACGTGCTCCAGAGGTCCGGTTTCCTGAGTCCGCTGTCACCTGTGTTACTCTCAGCGTCCTGGTCATTCCACTCCTGCCAGAAGTCTCCACGTGTTTCCATCTGCCGTGTGATCCTGTCTTCTCGTGCAGCCCAGGTTACTTACTCAGTGTCCGGTTATCCGTGGGTTTCCTGCCCGTCTCCCCTCGGCTCTCAGGCCGCTCCAGCGATCCCCAGTGATCTCAAGTACCGGCTCTCAGGCCGCTCCAGCGATCCCCAGTGATCTCAAGCACCGGCTCCCTAGCCGCTCCAGCGATCCCCAGTGATCTCAAGTACCGGCTCCCTAGCCGCTCCAGCGATCCCCAGTGATCTCAAGTACCGGCTCCCTAGCCGCCCCAGCGATCCCCAGTGATCTCAAGTACCGGCTCCCTAGCCGCCCCAGTGATCCCCAGTGATCTCAAGTATCGGCTCCCTAGCCGCCCCAGTGTTTCCAGTGTCTCCAGCGCCCCCCTGTGCTACCCTCGTGTCATCCTCGGCTTCCAGGCCGCATCTCTCACTTCTCAAGTACCCTCTGTGTTGCTGTATAGCATTCAGTGCCATCGACCACCATCGATGGTTTAAGTACCCCGTTAAAGACTCTTGTTGTCCCAACTCTGCCAAAGCCACAGGGGAACCTGGGCAGAGGGCCGCGACCTGGTCGGCAGTTGCAGCGAAGTCCATATCCCCTTGCAGGGGTCCCTGGTGAATACCACTGTCGGCTTAGACCCCACGCCTCTGCTTTAGGTCTCAGCCAATCCTCTGTGTCCCCGGCAGTTCATCTCCCTCCAGTCTCCGTGCATGAGCTCCAGCTACCTCAAGCCTCCTCGCTTCCAGTTCCCTGCGCCCTCCACTGGCGCACCCAGGTCAGTGCCGGGAACACAGACAGTCCAGGCCGTGACAAAGGGCTCTTGACCTCACTAATTCACTCAGATCTGGTAGGTTTTGTTCCTACGATATTTCTACGGTAGGTGCACCATTAATCTGATTCATTACTCCAATGTGAGATCCACTCAATAATGATGGTTCTTGATACCGAAAATGGGTTTGACCACCTCTTATGTTCACCAGACTAGCTTCAGCGGACATCTCTGGCAATTTTTTACAAGCTATAAGATCTCTATATTGTTGCCCAACATCCACTGTTATGACCAATGGTTCTCCAGTCCTCACAATTTGCTCTAAGAAATGGGACAAGACAAGGATGCCCTCTTTCCCCCTTCTCTCTGCTATATGTATAGAGCCACTGGCAGCTAGAATTAGAGCTAATCTTGATCTGCGCGTAATTGAAGTGGGGAATCACTAGCACAAATTGTCTCTCTTTTGCTGATGATGTAATCCTCGCCCTATCCAACCCTTTGGCATCCCTCCCTAATCTTCATTTGGAACTTAACACCTACAGTATGTATCACTCTCGGGTTACAAGATCAATAGCTCCAAGTCTGAATCTCTTACTATGGACATTACATACTGGCAATCTCTCTAGATCTCCTGGATTGGTAGGATTAATGCGATCAAAATGAACCTAATCCCGAGGCAACTGTATCTCTTTCAGACCCTAGCCATACCTGTTTGCGCATGGCCCTGGACTCCTTGCAGACACTATTTAACCTCTTTATCTGGGCAAAACTACTGCTGCTAGACCCACATCTAAAGGCAGACTTTGACTCCCAGATCTCCCCTCTTATTACCCGCCCATTTTAATCGGGTAATTTCATGGCAATCTAGCCCCGGATGTAGGAGATCGGTCGACCTTGAAAATGCTTTGCTCCCGGTAGGCCGAGTCGATGAGATAGTTTGGCTTCCTGATCACATAGGCCAGCCTTGGCCTATACGACCCTGACCATCCGTTTAACCCTGACCATGTAGGACAAACTCTGCTCATTGCTGAATCTAGCCCCATTTCCCTCCCCTATGTCACCTATTTGGGACCACCCTCTCTTCCCCGGGGTGCCTTGGCGTAACTTGCAAATAACTTGGTTCAAACATGTTAGGGACCAATTGTCCGCACCCACCTTTGCTGAGCTGCGATCTTCAGATTCTGTCCCTGCCGTGATCTGCTTCCAATCTGTGCAGGTTTTGAGTTTTGTTGTTTCTCAGTACCCCTCTACCAAATTCCAAATCTTGACACCATTCGAACCACTTTGCTCACTATCAATGGGCTGACAAACCCCAGGGAGCATGGGAACAGGACCTGCCAAGATGACTGCCAAGATGACTGCTCTGCCATTCAGACTAGAATTGCTAAAGCTTCCATTAGTGTGGCTATCAAAGAGACTACAAGGTCTACACACGATGGTTATTAGTTCCGTCTCGGTTGAATGCCATATTTCTTTGTGGGAAATTATAACTTTAAAGAAGCTTAGCCATTGTATTTTGTTATAATAATCAATAATGTTTCAATATAAGGAAACTAATTCTTAACATATTAGCTTGTAACGGCAAAGAGAAAGTACAGTACCTGCACTCTGGTTTTTCAGAAAAACCACATGTCAGCTATCTGCGCTCATCTCAGAGTCAGACTAGACAGCCAGAGACCACAAAGATAGATGTGCTAAGAGATTGTAGCTCAACAGACGTGCAGATAGGAAACCAGAGCTGTATGAAACTATAAGATTAGATTAGGGACGCTAGACATTGCACGTACTCTTATGTTTTATCATATGTACGGGGGGGATATTTTGTAGTCTGTAAGCCCTGTGTTGGGCAGGATATGTGTGGGCGGCCAACTATGGCTGCATATAAATATGCAAGTTGTTCACAAATAAAGTCCAGAATGCTTTGAAGACATAACTGGATGGTGGTGTCTCTCCTCATTGTGTTCTCACCAATGCATTGGTAAAAGGTATCTGAGAGGTGACCTGATTAATTGAAGGGATTTCTTAGTGCTTCAAATAGCGATATCAGATGGGGGCTCGTCCGGGATGACACATGGAAGGATCGACATCTAATGGCACACTTCTAAACTGGACGAATCTCTTGGACTCTGACTGATACCCGGGTGAGTGGAAAGATTGATTTCAGTCTATTTTACTCAAGTCAGACTCTTTGAGTTTCATCTGGTATTTTGTAGAAAACTATACATTTCCTGTCTTTCCTTGCTGTCATTATAGTAACCCAATTAACTGGTCACACAGCCTAGGTTATTTGTAGTTGTATTTGTATTGTTTCATTTTCAAGGTATAATACACTACATTGCTGCTATATATGTTTATATGTTTTATATGTGTATGAAAGGTTTGGGCCAGCCTTAACGGGGTCTGATCGTTAACTGAACACTGAGGTATTGGTCCACCTGCCGCCTCAGTTGACAGTCCGTTGTTGTCTGCTGTCTGTGTCGACTAGTGTTTTAAAGTTTAAATCAAATGAGTGTAAAGTGTATAAGGGCTGTTAATTAGTCCATAGGTACTCAAAGACCACCCTTGGCACTTGCTACCATAGGCTTGATCTGTCTCTTGTCAATGGTGGCCCCTGGATGTTCCTAAGGGACCGTACCAGCTCAGCCTTTACAATTGATCGCATTATTGTCATGTCTGTATAAGTCAAACGTGGTTGAATGACTGATCCAAGTACTTGCCTTTATCCTATAGGCACTTGTACCCATTGTACAACCAGCATTGTGTTGTGGTATAAACCAGTATCCAGTTTCAGTTATTATGCAACTTTATCCAGTGTTTTACAAAATAGAACACCTTTTAAGATAACCATTTCAGAAAAGGAAAAGGTTTTAACAGCGTTTGTTGTTATTGTGGGATGTCATTTGAATGCAGAATTATTGTCAGGATATATAATTCTATCATATCCTTCATGTTTAGACAAATGGCCCATTAATCATTGCAATATACCAACAATTTGTCCAAAATTTTTTCAAGAGTTAGCAAAAATTAAATACGGTGTTAAGATTTCAAGTATCATAGATGTAGGATATCTTCCTAATGTTAAACCCAGATGAATTAAGTGGGTAAATTTTCAGAGTAAACAGAAGAGATTGAGAAAGTCAGTGTCCAAACAAAAGCCAGCCAGTGATACACAGTTTACTTCCCGCACAACTATACATCCCGCTTCACCGCAATTGGATACGGCCAATACCCATAGAGCTTAATTACCTCTATCGGAGGGAACGGGATTAAGATACAGGAGCGCTCACCTACAGAAGTTGTTGCAGAACGGGTAGGTAGGAAAAGGTATTAAAATCATCAATACCATTTTTAAGAAGACTAATTTTCCCAAGTAAGGGACATTAGATCCACAGCAGTCTTGGAAAAGAGTCCAAGTCACAGACGGTCATTGGTTACAGAAGGGTTATTTAGACACTGTACAAACATGGCAAATTGTTTCACAAGAAATTGATGTAGGAAAAAAGGTCTGAACAGGAAGATTATATGACTGATATAATGCCACCACTGTATGTTCCAATAATACATAATACTGTTGACAATGTTGAAATTGTTGCGGTGGGGTCATCACAATTAGTACTGCCCACAAATGTAGAACAAAAGACACCTGAAAAACGTTATTTAAAAACACTAAGTGATTCAGAAAAACCAGAAGATACACTAAGCCTTAAAGATGTAATCCAAAAATACCCTGTTTGTGGGGAATGTGTTCCGGAGGGCAGTGAAAATGGTCGATTTTGTAATATTGACTTGGTGCAAAGGAGATTATGGGATTACAATACTAGTCCCAATAGAAATGGTAATCCAAAGTCAGGATTTAACATACCTGGTAATGAATACCAAATAATGCCTGTCAGGGTGAATAGCCATCCTAACCCTAGACATACACCTAATTTAGGACCTAATGATGTTGGGTATGTTGAACAGGAAAAGTACATACCATGGTTTCCCTCAGATATTATGCGCATTGTAAATGATTTACCAGATATCAGAAAGAGTCCAGCAAAATTTGAAAAGAGAATCAAACCCATGTTGGGTTGACTTAGAACAGATTCTTAAAGCCTCTATAGGAATAGGTGAATTCAATACTATTCAAGCCATAGGTGCCCAACGAGCACAAGGTGATAGAGGGGCAATTGAGGCAGCCACCACTCCTCCTAATCGCTACACTACAGCTTCAGGCAAACAGTTGTTATATAGAGTGCAATACAGATGTGATCAGATTAGAGACACTGCACCAGCCGAGCCTGATTTGGTGCAAAATAACCTCACCATTAGACAATAGTATAACAGATTGTCAGTCAGACATGAAAATGAAGGATTTTCCCCTTAACAGAGGCAATAATGTCAGACTGTTCCAACTTCTCTCCTTGTAAATGATGAAGTTACACCTGTACCTAATGAATTTTTAACCTCACCTACATGTCCAGTGAATCTGCTTGGAGGTGATATATACCAGTAATATTCCAGCTGCCATGAAGCCCAACATTGAAGCTGCAATCAAAGTTTACCTATTACAAGAAACTGCCACAGGGGTAAAATGCATTTAAGTAGAGTTTTATACAAGGTTCTAGCAGAAAACAACATTCAAGGTTACACCTATTTTGTTATGTTATGTTTTAAGTAAAGGTAGATGTTTATTGAGAAACCATTATTTGGCCAACTGCATTGTTTTCTTCTTCCCAAATGGGGGATGAATATATATATCGAATGGGAAGAAGAGAGATCAATGAGTTAATTACACATGATGAGGTCATTGGCAACATTAATTAGAACATGTCTTATATACAGAAATCAATTTGCTGGGTCAACATTAGTATTAGTACCAGAGTTTGTTGTTGATTGGAAGCATAGCTTCAGGTACACCTAATGCACATTCACAAACTGTAATAACATTGATAAAACATAGGAGGTTTGCAGTTATTAAATGCCAAGATCATATTAGACAAATTGATCTTGTTTCTAGGGGTAACGAATGATTGGTTGGTTGACATTATTGCCAGGGAGGTCCCTCCCATGTCATGACACATATAACAATAATTGTTGTTTTGTTATTAAATGAAGATTGATTTACTGAAAAAGTATCAAAAGGAGTAGCAACTCTACAAAAAAAAAAAAAAAAACCTGACATTTATTAGATGTCATAACAGTGTATTTGGATAAAGTCAGAAAATAAAAGAGTAACATCAAAATAATTACCGAGAGTTATAAAAATGAATAAAGCCAAATGGCAAAGTAGTATTATTTGTTTAAGAAATAATTAAGAGACAAGGGTGTTTATGAAATAAATTAAGATAAAGCATTTGTCACATTTGTAGAGGTTACAAATCGATATTATTGATTTTATTCAGTTACAGAAAAGAAGGTTTATGTACGTATATGAAAGTGCTTATATGTTAAGAGGTATGGCCTGAAGTGTCTGAAATTGAGCAGTTTACTGCCAGAAAAGGATTTTGCAAGAATTGGTATGTAGATATGGTTTATCAAGTGTCATAGAAAATGACCAAGGAACAAATACAGTATTATAGGGAAAGTTTTTCAAATAATGTGTGAAATGATGGGAATGGAATCAAAAATACATATGTCTTTATATCCAAAGGTGGTTAGGACGGTATCTTACAAGGGAGAAAGGAGTGGCATGACCAGAAGCACTGCACTAGTGCTTCATAGTATTTATACCACACCTGGGCCTCTGCTTAACCTCTCTCCACATAAATTCAGATGGCAGACCAGATACGATACGGTACTGATCCAAAGACTGACTTTGAAATTGCATCATAATTTGACTGTTCAATATGTTATCCACTTATTTAAGCAGTTACAAGACCTTCGTCGAGTTCAACAGGAGATCCAACGTCTTCTTCATTTGGTCCAGAGCACGATACACAGCCTGGAGACCATGTTATGGTGAGAAGTTTCTTGCATTCAGGTTCCCTTGCAGATACACAGACTGGAGACCATGTTATGGTGAGAACTTTCTTGCATTAAGGTTCCCTTGCAGATTGATGGGACAGTCCTTAAGAAAGTATTGCTGACAACAGATACAGCTATGAAAGATGCTGAGAAGGACATTTACCTGGATTCGCAGGTCACATTGCAAAACGGTGAGATGTTCAAGTTTTAAAATCACCAAAGGCTAAGCTGTGTGCATACACAGAGACTTTAATAGAGTTCTTCAATCAAGATGGAAAGCATTGTTTATAACTGACTGTATACTTACGGGACAATGTTAAGGACAATATTCAAGTTGCGTGAGTGGAGTAATCATGGACATTGCAGTATTTGAAAGTATCGAAGATGTGAGTGTCCCCTCCAATGGTGCCAAAGCAATAGATACAGGAAATATAAGGAAGTACACCCCTTACAGATGGGAAACGATCCTCTTCTCCAAAGTACGACCACAAGTTTTAATGTTCACAATTTCCGCCAAAAGGTACCAATGGGGATTGCAGTATTTATAATTATCTACTTTGGAGAGGGGCCCAGTCGAGGTTCATGGTCTGAGTACAGTACCTGTCCATTAGTATGGATAGGGGTTATTTCACTAAGTCCAATTCCTTTGTCCCTTCTAAGCAGGTCAACAAGAACATTTAAGGATATTTATAAGGAACAGGGTACAACACCCTTTGAAAGATTAATTTGTGATTATTGTACTTCCACCAAAGGAGAAAGATATAATCTGATGTATGGATAACATGGTATATTATTCGAAAGAATATCTAAGTTGACGGTATCATTCACTGTATGAACAGGTAACAAATGCAACTGATTGTTGAGTATGCATTAACACACCATTGATGAGTAATAACATGCCAATGTCACCACATGTTTCATATAAGGAAATACTAAATAGTTACTTTTGGAAATTTGTGGAAAAAAAGGATTGTGATTTATATAAGATATCATTATTTTGTTTCAGCAAAATTATAAGTGAGATGAAACTAGATTTTAGGTAAACAGAGGAATGTACACACTTCCACTACCAGGAAATGCCATACAAGATAAAAGTTTATGTAGGATATTGCAACAATATTTTTACAATGCATACGCCATACAGTATGTTCTGCTGAACCATGTGCAAATATTTTTTAAAGGTTTTCGGTTTATCGTATGCACCTTAGATTGAAATGATAAAGTATTTGAGTTTACACTACATATGACTGTTCCAGAGTTTAAAGTTATAAGTTAGGAATAATGGTTTTCACCATAGTTCTAGAAGTTTGATGTTCTTTTTCTTTATGCTAAAACCAAAATTTATAATATTGGTTGAAAATATGGTTTGAAAAGATTACCAATAAAGTTTGAAGATTTTGCTATTTGGGAATAAAGAGAATATATACCAAAATCTTATACAATAACCCATGATGAGTTGAATGAAGTCTTTTCACAGGTCAATCAACATCTAAAAAGAGACATTAATCCGGTTATTAGGAAATATATTCCATTTATCGATTCTCCAGTAAAAATCATATGGATACCACCTTGGAAAATATCTGTACATATATATGGAAATGGTGGTTATTTGGACAATCAACAAGAGACTATTGAGTTTGCACAATTTATGGACAATGTTACTGGACTTTACAATGACATTTTTAAATATGATGGACATGATCTAAAAGCTAAAAAGCAATGAAATATTACAACAATTATTTCGGACTGCATCTCATTACTCAAAGTTAAGTTTGGATAGGAAAAATGTATAATTTACCCGAGCCAGACAAAGTAATTTACTGATGTTTTGGTACTTATGTATTATCTGGGCTCCCATGTTAAATGCACCCCATTTTTTCATACCCCTACTATCCAAATACGCATGGAGTTGATTTTATATAGTGTGGCGAGCGCAGCGAGCCACCGTGCCCGAAGCGTGGCGAGCGTAGCGAGCCCCGCGAGGGGACACAGTCTCATAAGAAAAACGGGAGCCCAGATATTACATAAGTACCGATGTTTTCTTTTAAAAGCTGTTGGAATTGCAATTGTACTATATCTGTGTTTTAAGATACTGCTTTACTGTTTTTCAGTTTGTCAAAAACGGATAAAGAAAGCTTGTGAATCCTCTAAATATAAATCATTGCAGAAGAGTCTGGTAAAAAAGGTCCAACAGCAGTCTACCTTAATGGAGATGCGCCAACAGTCCGCCAACTGGACACAGCCAAGGACCAACTCACTTGATAGGGTGTAGCATCCTACTTGTGGAAACAAAGCCATGTTTTCTTTTTTATGCCATTAGAGTAGACTGTTATTGCTTAGACTTGTTGGGCAGAGAAATTGTAATGCCAGATAATTCTGTAGTGTTTGATTATTATAAAGACGTGGGGAAATGATAACTTTAAAGAAGCTTAGCCATTGTATTTTGTTATAATAATCAATAATGTTTCAATATAAGGAAACTAATTCTTAACATATTAGCTTGTAACTGCAAAGAGAAAGTACCTGCACTCTGGTTTTTCAGAAAAACCACATGTCAGCTATCTGCGCTCATCTCAGAGTCAGACTAGACAGCCAGAGACCACAAAGATAGATGTGCTAAGAGATTGTAGCTCAACAGACGTGCAGATAGGAAACCAGAGCTGTATGAAACTATAAGATTAGATTAGGGACGCTAGACATTGCACGTACTCTTATGTTTTATCATATGTACGGGGGGGATATTTTGTAGTCTGTAAGCCCTGTGTTGGGCAGGATATGTGTGGGCGGCCAACTATGGCTGCATATAAATATGCAAGTTGTTCACAAATAAAGTCCAGAATGCTTTGAAGACATAACTGGATGGTGGTGTCTCTCCTCATTGTGTTCTCACCAATGCATTGGTAAAAGGTATCTGAGAGGTGACCTGATTAATTGAAGGGATTTCTTAGTGCTTCAAATAGCGATATCACTACGATGGAACACATTACTTGTCTACAGAATTATTCTGTTTCCGCATTTCATACTATATGGTCCCCTTGATTTAATTTCCACTTCTCCCCATCCATGGACTCTGCTAGGTAATCTTTGTATTATTGTTGCTCATTTTTTCATTGTTTTGTTTTTAATATACTCATAATGTTGATTTTTTTTTGTGTACCATATCTCTGAAAATACTGTATTTAATTTTTTTGTTTCTTGTCACTGCTGGTTATGTTTATCGGTACAATACTAAAGGTGCCCACACACACACCGATCCCGGCGTGCATTGTGGGCTTAACTAGCACACATAGCATCGCATCGTATGCCTTGTGCATGCGATGCGATGCTATGCTATAAAAAGCTAGTACAAAAAGTATGTGCAGCACATACTTTTTGTACTGTGCGATGAGGTGCCGCGGGAGCGCGCACCCCATCGCATAGCATCGCCGGGATCGGTGCGTGTGTGGGCACCTTTAGTTCTTTGTCTGTTTTTCCCTGTGTGAATCTTTATTCTGCATAAGTAAAACAAATACACTATAAAAAAAATAATAATTTAAATGGACAAATCTATCCAAACTTTTTTTGTAACTAAACTGTTTATTAGAGAAACTGATCAGGTATACAGTTCAATAAACACACTGAGGTTTGGGACTATAAATAGAAGCCCCAGTGAGAAGCCCACAAGCAGGACATCTTAACTATGACATCCCAACATGAACAATACACATTGGGGGTTATTCTGGTTGTTTTACAAAAGCAAACTCCTTCTTTCATAGACAAACACATGTGCACTGCAGGTGGGGCAGATGTAACATGCGCAGAAAGTACATTTGGGTGAGTTATTTTGTTTCTGTGCAGATTAAATACTGGCTGCTTTAGTCTTACAATGCAATTTAGATTTCAGTTTGAATACACCCCAGCAAAATGAAACTCTCTCTGCACATGTTACATCTGCCCCACCTGCAGTGCACATGGTTTTGTCCATTAAAGAAGGAGTTTGCTTCTGCAAACCAGCCTGAATTACCCCCATTAGCTAGAGCAACCCGCTGCCTTTGCATATGGCACAGACAACGCTGTCCTACAGTATTCCCCAGCAGCAAGAATATATTTATTAGCCAAATATACTGTTTGATAATCTTCTCTGATGTAGTTCAGTTATCATTGCCAGCTATACTCAGGATCTGAAAGAACTTTCTTACATCGTTCACAAAAAGGTTTCGGGCTCCATAATCAACTTCTTTATTCAGCATTTACGCTCTTGCCAATCACATCTGTATGCAAGTCTTGCCAAAATAGCTTCCACATATTAACCCTCTCTTCACATCTTTAGACAAATTTTGTTCTAATCAATGAATATGCTATATGCAGTACTGCAGATCATTGGTTTATTCTTTGAAAGCGGATCCAACCTATTGTTTTTATTTATTTATTGGTGATCAATTTGGGGTGATCGTTTATCTAGTAGCATAGCTATCTTCACATTGGATTTAGAAGTCATTCTTATTTTAGCTCAGTTGCTTTATGGGATCTTTTATGAGAAACACTTTTACACCCAAATGTTATTGAACTTAATAACAATACAGGTGCAGGGATTTTCTGTGACTTACCTATTAAACAGCCTTCCCCTAACGGCAGAGGGGGCCTTGATGGGCGTATTCTCCCCCAACACACCAATATTACCCGATAGTAAAAAAATGATGCTTATAATCTCGGCAGTGGCCCGCAAATGTGTCCTACATCAATGGATCCTCCAACCATTCCACTGTTTAGGGCGAAACTTTTCCATATCTTTCATATGGAGTGTGTAGAGACATCCCTTCAGAAAGTAGAACGCATAGAGATTTTTTTCCAAAATATACAAAGGTTTGATTGACATCAACACAATTCTCATATTTTGTGCTCTATACACCACCACAATGTATTTGAAATGAAACAAACAAGATGTGCTTTAACTGCAGACGTTCAGCTTTAATTTGAGAGTATTTACATCCAAATTAGAAGTACAACGGTTTCTACCTGTGCCCCCCACTTTTTAAGGGACCAAAAGTAATGGGGCAATTGGCTCAAAAGCAATTTAAAGGACAGGTGTGGGCTATTCCCTCGTTAGTCCATCATCAATTAGGCAGGTAAAAGGTCTGGAGTTGATTCCAGGTGTGACATTTGCATTTGGGATCTGTTGCTGTCAACTCTCAATGTGGCCACATCAACTGTTTGGAACATTCTTAAAAAGAAAGAAACCCCTGGAGAGCTCAGCAACACAAAAAGTTCCAGAAGACCACGGAAAACAACTGTGGTGGATGACAGAAGAATTACTTCCCAGGTGAAGAAAAAACCCTTCAAAACAGTTGGCCAGACCAAAAACACTCTCCAGGAGGTAGGTGTATAGGTGTCAAAGTCAACAATCAAGAGAAGACTTTACAAGAGTGAATATAGAGGGTTCACCACAAGATGTAAACCATTGGTGAGCCTCAAAAACAGGAAGACCAGATTAGCGTTTGCCAAACAACATCTAAAAAGGCCTTTGCAGGTCTGGAACAACATCCTATGGACAGATGAGACAAAGGTCAACTTGTACCAGAGTGATGGGAACAGAACAGCATGGAGAAGATCAGCTTGTACCAGAGTGATAGGAAGAGAACAGCATGGAGAAGAAAAGGAACTGCTCATGATCCAAAACATACCACCTCATTAGTGAAGTCACATTATCAATAAAAAAGATACAAGGGAACCAGTTCCATTGGCAGCCATACATGCCCACGCCATGACACTATCACCACAATAAAAGCAGCAGGATGAATTGGATGAAAGTGTTTTGGGCAATATTATCTACATATGCAGTCAAATGCTTTAGAACTGATTGGACGGCACTTCACAGTGCAGATGGACAATGACTCGAAGCATACTGCAAAAGAAACCAAAGAGTTTTTTTAAGGCAATTAAGTGGAATGCTATGCAGTGGCCAAGTCAATCACCTGACCTGAATCCGATTGAGCATGCATTTCACTTGATGAAGACAAAACTGCAGGGAAAATGCCCCAAGAACAAGCAGGATCTGAAGACATTTGCAGTAGAGAAACAGAAAAAGGTGACCCTAGGGACACTTAGGAGCGCTGGAGTATTTCACTAGAAATCTCAAATATGGCTTTTACACCGGGCAAGACTGCTGCTGCTTTTAAAAAAGAGGATGTGTAGCCTCTTATACAAAACAAAAAAATATAAAAAGAAACTTTGGCCCAATATGGGTCGCTGTCGCTTTAAGAAGCGCAGTCTTGTCGGTATCAATGAATATATATTCAATCAGGTGTAATTCAATATATTTATTACAATCTACTGATACATAAAAAAAGAGAAGTGCACTTCCCAATTACAATAATAATTCATTTTAAAAAACACATACTAGACATTCAACATATAACATATACTACTGGAAACTTTGTCCTTGAGGCTAATGTTCATGAGGCTTAATATGGGCTTGGATTTAGATGTCATAATGTAACAGTTCCTTTATATACTGTATTCCAAGGAATGAGGCTTGGAATACAGGAAACAAAATGGCCGCCGCCCTCTATAAATACAAGGGAACTGAAAACGAGGCTTGGATGCTAAACCCGGAAGTGCAGGGGCGCGAGACGCGCAAACCGGCATGCCTTAAATATGAGTTGTGTATCTGTGGTAGCTCAAACTGAGGAAGCCGCCGATCAGTATCTGAGGCGGAGAAACGCATTTTTGAACTTACTATCAGTTCCTGGAAGGCACCAGCAGTGCCAGGACTCTCTATCATTGGCAGAAACAAGAGACTGTGTCCAGTTACATCACTGGTAAAGGAGTTTTTCACCCACAAGAGAAAGCATTGCCTGAGGGGATCATACTCAATCATTTCATCTGCTGGAGTCCAATAATCACACAGGACTGGTAACTATAAAGGATTACAAAATGCCTTATATAAAGGAACTGTTACATTATGACATCTAAATCCAAGCCCATATTAAGCCTCATGAACATTAGCCTCAAGGACAAAGTTTCCAGTAATATGTTGTATGTCTAGTATGTGTTTTTTAAAATGCATTTGCAGTAGAGGCCTGGCAGAGCATCACCAGGGATGATATCCAGCGTCTGGTGAGGTCTACGCGAAAGTCTGTAGTTAACGCACATCTTGTTAGGTTCATTTCAAATCCATTGTGGTGGTGTATAGAGCCCAAAATATGAGAATTGTGTCGATGTTCCAATATTTGTGGACCCGACTGTATATATACAAAAACATTTCATAAAAAGTACAGTAGGTATAATTCACTTCAACATGTCCACCAGTGGCCACCACCGTGGTCTGTTATGCAATATACCAGATATACCATCAGATTAATTCAAAAAGATTATAGGAATTATTCCAAAATTGAAGATTAATGCCTAGATCCAAACCTTTGCAAACTGCCCTTTTCAGATACAGTAGAAACAGAAAGGCAGCAACTTTTGACATTTAAAGATCATGAAGGGCATGGCTTAGATGCCTGCAATGGAGGGGGGGGGGGGGGGCAAACACTTCTAGTTCTCCTCATCTGAACTGTGTGTCTAACCATCTTCTGTTGTGCAGGAGAGTAGCAGTTGGACCCTACTTTATTTGGCAAAGCTGCTGCTGTACCACTCCATAGGCATCTCCATCTCCCAAACTTCTCTGTTATCGCCTGGATGAACTTTCCCCATCTTCCTAGGGAAAAAGAATCAAAATCCATGGAGTCGGCCTTTAACTACCTGGCCAGCAGCTCCATGAGGTCAGCCTCTGTAGTGGTCTCCTTAGGTACTGTGTCCAGTACCTTTTTAAATATGGTTGAGCCACCATCTGAAAGCTCAAACTCCAACACAATCCTGCAGGGAGCCCCATAAATTTTCCACAGAGTCCTTGTGTTTTCCGTAGTTCTGTCTGCAGTCTGGAGTCCTCAGTACCAGTCCCCTTGCTGCTGCCTCTGGGTAAGCTGACCCTACTTCCTCATGATCTCCCTCCTCCATACTACAGGGGATGCTCAAACCTCTCTCTGATAGACATATCCATGACAAAACTCCTTCCTTTCCTGAATGATATGGATCTCCTTATACATTGGAACGACTGTCTCCTGAAGCCCTGTAATTCTCCTCTTTGGCCTAAGGATACACTACTAGCGCTCCATTTCTTCCACGTGAAAGCTGTGATTCTCCTGGTTACCAGGGCTGATAGGGACTCTAATATCACCGGCAATCTCCACCTATTTCTCAATTAGATTGCTACAAATCCCTAACCATTGTTACTTTCAACCTATTAAACATTTCTTATATTCTAATGCGGTAGGATGGCTCTACATATGTTGCATGCATGCTTCAAATACACAGGGTCAAAGCCTTTGGGGGAGTGGCATATCTCAGTACCCTGACCATCCTCCTTAGATCATGACAATTACTTGCCTCTGAGTGGCTGCAGGTGTGTTAAACCCAGAACCATATCGTAGTTTGTGTGGACGCAATCAGTTTTAATATTTCCCCCCCTTTTCTCTTTATTTCTTGTGGCCATATTTGCCCTTTCAAAATTAAGACTTGTGGGGTGCTGATGTACATGTTTCATTGTTGATTGTTTGATACATTAACCCTTTATAGGTTTTTGCTTAAGTCCATTGTTAAGTACATAGTAGTTTGCATCATCTATGTACATGGTTGGACTTGGTCCTGTCCATCCCAAGTATTACTGATTTATATTACCTTGTCGGCTGTGGCCAATACTACTGCATAATACTGGGCTGGGCTGTGTCCTTCCTTTTCCGGAAACTACTTTCTTATTATTCCTCCAATCAGTACAGGGTTTTATAAAAATATACTAATGAAACAATAGAACATTTTATTACAGAACAAAGATCTAACCCAAATCCCAGACTAAAGAGAGGATATTAGCCCTTATTCAGATCTGATCGCATTACAAATTTGTTCTCAAAATGGGCAAAACCATGTGCACTGCAGGTGGGGCAGATGTAACATGTGCAGAGAGAATTAGATTTGAGTGGGGGTGTGTTGAAACTGAAATCTATATTGCAGTGTAAAAATAATGCAGCCAGTATTTACCCGGCACAGGAACAAAATAAATCACCCAAATCTAACTCTCGCTATACATGTTACATCTGCCCCACCTGCAGTGCACATGGTTTTGCCCATTTTGAGAACAAATTTGAACTGCAGTCAGAACTAAATAAGGGCCATTGTGTACAAATAAAAAAAAAGATTTTTTTTTTATGGTAAGAGATCACATTACATCTAAGTAAATCAATCAAACCACACTCACTATAATATAAATAACAGGTGGTTTCAACAACTACGGCATATGCTGAAGCTGGACCTCACTCAATAGAAGCATCAAATGAAATCAATAGAATTACTTTCTGTTTGCTTTTTGTAAGCATTGTGTGTGGTTATGGATGCATCATGTGAGACAAAAGGATTGATATCTCCTTAGATGAAATAATGTAGGCAGAGCAATTAGACCATTTAAAAACAAACTCTACCAGCATCTAAGAAACATCAGAATCGGATAAGAGGATCACAATGTACCACAACATTTCAAAGATTTTCATACCTTCAAGCCCATCAGTTTACATTTTTGAATCATAGAACAAACCTCCATAAACAAGTAGGGAGATTATCACATATAAGCCCTCTCCGGGAGCAAATTAAAATGGTTTTACACTCTAAAACCATCAGTCAAATGGACTAAATTTGGGACTTCATAGAGGATGGTTCAGGTAGAGCATAAGCTCCAGGCAACACAAAATTTCAGAGGGCGCCATATAGGCTGCTCCCAAGACCCTTGCCCACAGTGCAGCTCCCTTGTAGTCTGACCAAGCCAGCACAGACTGGCAAGGCAAACACATGCCTTGTAAATATTTGCCCCTTTTAAAAACCACTGGAGTTCGACCGGCACGTCTGCCGAACTCGGATTTTTATTACATCCCGCCGGGGGGATACGGTCATTGGGTCACCAGCATGATGGTAGACAAGCATTAGGTCGACATGACTTAAGGTAGACATGGTCATAAGGTCGACATTGGTAAGGTCGACAGGGTCATTAGGTCAACATGGGTTTTTTCACTGTTTTTTGAGCAAAAATGTGCCGGCAGGCGATATTTCATGCCCTACTATCCACTTGGGCGTGGTGGGAGAATAACATAGTGTGCCTGAAGCATGGCGAGCCATGCCAGGGGACGCAGTGCTATGTTTCGGTCTCTATGTCGACACATGTGCCGACAGGCAGCATTTCATGTCCTAACATCCATTAGAGTGTGGTGGGAGAATAAAATAGTGTGTCCAAAGCATGGCGAGTGCAGCAAGCCATGCGAGGGGACACGGTGGTGCGTATTAGTGTTGACTGTGTTGACATTCCAGTAAAAAAAAAAAAAAACCAACATGTTGAGTTTTCAATGTCGACCTTACCCATGTTGACCTAATGACCCTATCGACCTAAAGTCATGTCTACCTTCCTGCATGTTGACCTAGACTCATGTCGACCTAAATGCATGTCGACCTAATGACTGTCTAACAACTTGCAGGTGACTAACTGACCCCCACCCCCACCGGGGGAAGGAACTGACAAGAACTAGCTTACATATGGGAAAATAGGGTATGGCTCTTTGAATAAAGCCTAGTGACAGAGGAGATCTCTTGTTTTTCTGAGTCGGTGCAGAGTCTAACCAGAATGGCATAACAATTTATTGCTGTATTTTGGAATCACAATTTCCTGTATTTAAATTAAATATATTTGCAATGCAATTATTTGAGTGCTGAGAATGTATGATTTTTTTTATACAGTATTTAAATGGTGTGGTAACATACCTCCGGCAATGCAGATGGTTCCACAGATAAATTAATACCTTGTAGAAAAAAAGTATTGCAAACTTTAAGCACTTTAGAATACTTGTAAATCAGAACAATTACAATAAACTCTACAATTTAAAATGGAGTCATAATATGGTTTCTTAAGGTACGTACACATGGGGGGAGAGATATTGCTAGCAATATATTGCTAAAGGTGCGTACACACGGGGGAGATATATGGCTCAGCCATATATTGCTAGCAATATATGGCTGAGCAATATATTGCTCAGTTTCTCCTTTTCATCAACGACCGGAGATAGTCGCTGATGAGAAGGAACCTCTGCCGGGGGAGCCGCAGAGGTAATCAGCTGGTCGCAGGAGCTTGCGAGGATGTGCTACGCAAAAAAAAGAGAATACTAATAAATCAGAACAGTTATAATAAACTCTACAATTTAACACAGAGTAATAAGGTTTCTTCCTATGTTTATCCAAAAATGTAAGCGCACCTACCACAGCAAGGTGGACCTTTATCAGGTGGATCCCTAACCTCCATAATATTGACACCTTCTATAAATGTATTCAGATCTTACCTTTCATTCTTGCATTCTAAAGTGTAGACTTCTATGCAAGGATCATACTTTCATTAAAACAACAAGACGGGCAGGTGAGTGGGGTTTTATTCCAGACAGAAGGAGTATGACAGTCAGATTGATTATACTATCTCTGCACAAGCAGGATATCTGTAAAACTTTAGAACGGTTTTCCATTTCACAAACACTTGTGTCCCTAGTATTCTGGATCGCAGTCGTCCTTTGTATGTACAATCTGCAAGTAGATCAATTGCTCTAATATCCAGTCCATCTATGAGCCACTGGGGTCGGTGGAGAACACCAATGTTCCCTTTAATTTTACGAGGGCTGTGTGCGGCAAAAGATTTTGGCTGTGCGACTTTGGAAGGAAATTTAAATTTTTGTGCGTCACTTATATATAACTGGAAAATGACGTTCAGCATTTGTGTTACTTTACTTCAAAATGATATTAAACATTTAAACATTCAAAACACAGCACACAATGTAGTTAATGGGTGAAACACACATTAATTGAGTCCACAACTGCAAAAAGGGACCACTGCTGCTTTGTGCGCTCAGTTGTAATGTCTGTGCGCACGCTCGTCGAGTTGTGTGCGCGCGCACGTGCGCACAGCTTAGAGGGAACACTGGAGAACACCAGATAACAGGAAATCATACTTGTGTAGTTTCACGGCGGCAGTTAAGTAGTTAGCGTAGCGTCCCTGTCAGAATCAGCGTAGTGTTCCTGCGGCCAGCGTAGTCAGCGTCCCTGTCAGTATCGGCGTAGTGTTCCCACCCGTTCGCAGCTAGCCGGAGCTAACATAGTTAGCGTAGTCAGTCAGGTGTCCCTGTCAGTATCAGCATCAGGTTTGCGGCTAGCCGGAGCTTACGTAGTTAGCGTAGTCAGTCAGGGCTTTTTACATTGTGGGGAACCATTGACCATTTTAACCTGCCTGACATGACAGGTGTGAATGTGTTCCTGAAACACCCCCACTATCCACGCCAGTCAGAAGCGTGGCGAGCTTAGCGAGCCCCGCGTGGGGACGCGGTACACGTCTTCCCGACCTTCTCATAGCCCCACTATCCACATTGGTGTAAAGTGTGGAGAGCGCAGCAAGCCACCGAGCCCGAAGCGTGGCGAGCGGATGCGGAATACACGTTAAGTAACCCGCTTCCCCTCGCTGCGCTCGCCACACTTTATAAAGACAACTCCATGCCAACGTGGATAGTGGGGGTATGAAAAGGACGGTAGGACGCGTACCGCGTCCCCTCGCCAAGCTTCAGCCTGGCGTGGATAGTGGGGGTTTGAAATGGAGGCATTCTTTATTGTGCATGAGATGCACTTGCACACTGCACCCCTCTTTTGTGCAGAAGACGCACGCGCTACCGAACCCCTAACCCTGTCCGCCTCCCTGCATCTCAGACAGATGGAGCACCTCTCCGCCAGCGCAGGGGATATGGTAGTTAATAGGGCTGTGTGAGAGGCGCCCACAAGGCTTGCCAGGGACAGAGCTGCAGCTCCCGGGGACAGTACAGTGACTAGCTGCCTGACGGGGACACTAAGCTGACTACGCAGTGCTGCCGCGTTGTCCCTAGGCTGACTACGCTAGGCAGCAGTTGGGCTACGCTGACCATGTAGCTTAGCCTACGCTGAAAACGTAGAGTAGCCTGCCGCCGTGAAACTACACAAGTACCCAGAAAATTCCTTTCTCTGTATGCTTTAACCATGTTTTAAGTAGGTGACAGGAATGGGGGCTTCTCAGATATCTAAATGTAGCCCTAGTAGTCAGGAAGTGACTCCATCACAACACTACAATAAAATACATTGGAACCAGACCTGGGTTACACATGTAAATTCTCTAGGCCTGTTTCAAATGTTTCTGGGGAAATAGGGGAAAAAAGTGTCTGGAACAAACCATGATGCCATGCAAGGAGAGCAAATGCAATTATATTTTTACTGTGAAGGGTAAGCACTGGCTGCTTTTGGATGTAGCCCACAAATGTTAGCATTATTTTTTCATTGTAATAAAAATTTTGGTTTGGACACACCCCACTGAAATCTAATGCGCACATGTTACAACTGCCCCAGCTGCGCTGCACTGTATTACACTCAGTGGTGGAACACGAGCGGTAAGTCCAGGTGCAAGAATATGCTTTGGGCCCTCTCCTGTTGATAATATGGACACTATTCTGGTTCACTCGCAAAGGCAAATTCCTTCTCAAATGGACAAAACCATGCGTACTGCAGTTGGGGCAGATGTAACTTGTGCAGAAAGAGTTAGAGTTGGGTACTTCAAAGTGAGATCTATATTGCAGTGTAAAAATAATGCAGCCAGTATTTTCCCTGCACATAAACAAAATAACTCACCCAAATCTAAATCTCTCTGCATATGATATGGGGGGGGGGGGGGGGGCAAGATGTAACATGTGCAGAGATTTAGATTTGGTAGAGTTAGTTTGTTTCTGTGCAGGGTAAATACTGGCTGCATTATTTTTACACTGCAATTTAGATTTCAGTTTCAACACACCCCACCCAAATTTAACTCTCTATGCATATCTTACATCTGCCCCACCTGCAGTGCACATGGTTTTGCCCATTTTGAGACCAAATTTGTACTGAATAAGCACCATAGTTTAGCGCACAATGGTATTAATGACATTTTTCTGGGACTTAATGGACTTTTGTGCATTTATTTATTAAATTGCATAAGAAGTGGATATTACAGTTTGTTGAGATATATTTGAGATTTCAACTCTAGTCTTTAATACCTTATCTCATGTCCTGCTTTCAGGATTTCAGCCTGTGGGAACCGGGGGATAATTACTGACAAAGCAAAATAGATTACCTGTGCATCATTATTATAGAAATGCAGAAAACATGATCTGTTGGGGTTATTTAAGAACTGAATTTAAAAAAATGCAGATTATTGCAGATTATTCAGACAATTTGTCTAACTATTTTCAAAATGTACAATAAAAAAAAAACAAGAATTAAACCTCAGGCAACATGGATTTAATTAATTTCAGAGAAGTCATCAAACTTCTGCCAGAACAAACGCAGACAAAAAATCTGGAATAGAACTTGTTCTTAGAAACTAGGCTGTTACAAAAATAGAAGTTTTAATTCCTGAACCCCAAGGAAATAAAGACCTTAATTTACAGTTTGAAAATCTGTATAAATAATTTTTGAAATATTTCTGCTAAAAAAAAAAATATCAGTCTGTTTTATTTTCTTTATTATACTCTGTGCTGGAGCTATCAGATTGTCCTTCAGAAACATCAGTGCTTGGCCGGATTCCATCCTCGTGGTTATCAAACCTTTCTGTCTCTGCATTAGTTTTGTGTTTGGCTTCCAGTGCTACCATAAGAAACTTAAGTAGTGCATTTTCTGCCAGAAGACTTTCAGAAGCCGCTACCAGCTCCTTCATCTTGTCCGCCATCGTGCCCACCTCCCTAGTTTTTTGCTCACACAGAGCTTGTAACTGTTCCGTGTGATCCTCCAAGGCTCTGTTGTGTTGTTCTAGGGTCCGTTTTTGGACTTTAAGGTCTTGTGTATCTTTCCTCACTTTCGAAATCCGTTCTGCCAGCTGATCCTGGGCATTGTGTAATACTGTAATTTCAGCCCTCAGTCTTTGGATTTCTCGCTCCAGATAAGTGACTTGATCTTCTTTGTATTGCAGATAGTGCATTGGGCAGGAGGCAGGAGGATCAGCTGCAGCAGAAGGCAGGGTGGCATATTTTAGGATAAACTTCAGAAGGTTTGGAACAGTGATTTGCTGATCTTCAGGATACACTACACTGTGGTCTTTCCTGCAAACACATAAGTAATAAGTGGAGGGTTGGCATTAGAGTACTTGTACTTATATATGTCATCTGCGAACTATCCCAGCAGACTTCCAAAACCTTGTTCGTTCAATAGACAGAAACAGCATCAGGAAAGGAAATGCATGCAATCGCAGTCATATGAACATTAGAATAAGCAAGAAAGAAGCACATTTTGTTTCCCCCAGCACACTCAATGATATCAGTAACAATATTTAAATCTACATGATAATGTAATTCAGAGATCTTGGTTACATATGTATGCAAAAATTTGGAAAGCCCCCAAGTCAATTGACAAGGCATCTTAGAGTATTGCAATATCTATTTGCAGGGTGCAGCATCCCAAAATCAAATCAAAATCGAACAGTGTTTAAGCTGGATCCGATCTCGAAGCGCAGCCCCACGATCGAAAGTAGAAATAAACTTGGCAGGCAACTGCGTGTGTGGCCGGAAACGGCATGTGCGGCCGCCAAACAGCGAGGCTCGTGGCTAAATGCAGCGGCGTCCCTGCTTTAGCCACGAACCTCGCTGTTTGGGGGAATCCTCGCGGCCATCTGACATTGGCCGGCACTGGGGTTAAACGACAAGGGTCATTGTTTTCGGTGAGCCCTGCCGTTTAACCCCCTCACCGGCCGCATTGAATACTGCCCATTAACTCTTACTGCCTGCTATATTGGAGGCACAAGTACACTTTGAGATTGATGTTTGTCTGTTGAAAGCATCCTGTAAGGAATTCAGTTATTTATATTTTTTACAGCAGCATATCTTTTAAGTTACTGTAGTGCACATTCCACCAGGGTAAGCGCTGAAAAAAAATGAAAGTAAAACAAGGAAAACGTTGCTGGTGAAATCAGAATGCGATACTGGGGATTGTATCCAACATATAGAACAAAGAGTGTACACAATAATACACAATTATAGTGGCAAAACTTTCAGGCCAGGGGGAGGCGTGGCCACGGCAGGGCACGAGTGAGAGCGTGTGCTTGAATCTCCCTGTGCCATGAACTAAGGAGCCCTCTCCTACGCACATCCACATGTTGGAATAAAGGAAAAATAAGACTGTTACCAGTGGGAGCCTGTGGTCGTGGTGACCCCCGGTGGAGGTGTGCGGTGCGTCGGCCCCCTGCTCCGGCGGTGCAGTGTGCCTGCGGTGGAGACTGGCGAGAGGGCGTTTTGATGCAGCGAGGAGAGAGAGGCGCTGCTGCACGGAGAGATAGGATCCGCATCATCGGCGGCGACATCCCCAAGTTTCCCGGCGCCAGAGAGTGACGCGCTGTGAGAGAGCGGACCCGTGGGCGGCGTGCACAGCACAGTAACACGGCAGCCTGAGACACCCGCCGCAGAGAAAGGGGGAACGAGGTGTGGTGGCGGCGGAGCAAGCTGTTTTTGCACCCCAGGCTCCAGTTCCTGCGGTGCTCATTGTTCCCTGGTAGCCCCAAGACAGTGCAAAGCATTTTGGGCAGCGCAGTTTGTGAGGCGAACGGATGCTCGCTGGCCTACAGAGTCTGCTGGAACCTAGGCTGTATGCTGCTGTATGCTGTAATCCAGGAGAAATCAATCTGCCAACGGTGATAAAGGTACTTGAATTGCACTTTCTTGCACCAATCAATAAATACCAGCACCAATATATTGAGGACTAAGCATTGAAGGTTGGCTGTGAAAGGTCCTGGCCCCTATTGGATAATAGGGAATAAAACTGGTTAGAATATCTGCAGTATAACCAGAATTCTCAAAAGAAAGTTATCACACACCAATAATAATGGGGAAATCCAGCCAAAACACAGCTGCTGCACGTTTAGAAAAATTTGCCAGGCATCAGACTAGCAACAGCTCCCAGGCCAGCACACCGCACACCACTCCAGTGAAGGAGAATAAAAATCCACAATCTCAAGAAGTCACTTTACAACAACTGCTAGAGGCCATTAACTCTAGTGAGACCCGTATGGTGGAGCAAACCAATAAAATACAAAGTGATCTAATGCTGTTGAGAGATGACGTACGCAAGATCAGAGACCGAGTGGCTGAAGTGGAGAGTAGAGTATCGGCTGTAGAAGATACAGTAGCGCCACTTCAGAGCCAGGTCAAAAAAATGACAGGCCAAATGCAGGACATGCAGCGCAAAATGGTTGACATTGAGGTGCGGCTTAGGCGTAATAATTTACGCTTTATTGGTTTTGAAGAAGGAGTAGAAAGAAAATACTCCAGAAAAATTTATTGAAGAGTGGGTGGTACAAGCCCTGGGCAGCAAGTCACTCACGGAACAGTTTATAGGGGGATAGGTGATAGAGGATAGGGGATAGGGGAAAGGTGATAGGGGATAGAGGATAGGGGATAGATGATAGGGGATAGGAGATAGGTGATAGAGGATAGGTGATAGGGGATAGAGGATAGGTGATAGAGGATAGGTGATAGACGATAGGGGATAGGTGATAGGGGATAGGGGATAGGAGATAGGTGATAGGGGATAGGTGATAGGGGGATAGGATGATAGGGGATAGGAGATAGGGATAGAGGATAGGGGATAGGGGAGATAGGGATAGGGGTGATAGAGGGATAGAGGATAGGTGATAGAGGATAGGGGATAGAGGATAGGGATAGAGAGGGATAGGGATAGAGGATAGGGGATAGGTGATAGAGGATAGGGGATAGTGGATAGGGGAATAGGGGATAGGGGATAGAGGGATAGGGGGATAGGTGATAGAGGATAGGTGGATAGGTGATAGGGGATAGGAGGATAGGGAATAGGTGATAGAGGATAGGGGATAGGTGATAGGGGATAGGTGATAGATTAGGATAGGGATAGGTGATAGTGATAGAGGATAGGTGATAGGGGATAGGTGATAGATGATAGGGATGATAGAGGATAGGTGATAGAGGATAGGGGATAGAGGATAGGGGATAGGTGATAGAGGATAGGGATAGGTGATAGGTAGGGGATAGGGATAGGTGATAGAGGATAGGGGATAGGAGGATAGGGGATAGGTGATAGGTGATAGAGGATAGGGGATAGGTGATAGAGGAGGGATAGGAGATGGGGATAGATGAA
>NW_028142427.1:0-68783 GCF_055691185.1 Crinia signifera
TGGCAACCCTGGGCATGGCAGGGGGCTTAAGGGGGCCTGGACCCGCCCACTTCCGCTTTGGGGGCCAGCAACAGTTGCCAGGGCAACCCTGGGCATGGCAGGGGGCTTGAAGTGGGCCTGGACCCGCCCACTTCCGCTTTGGGGGCCCAGCAACAGTTGCCAGGGCAACCCTGGGCATGGCAGGGGGCTTGAAGGGGGCCTGGACCCGCCCACTTCCGCTTTGGGGGCCAGCAACAGTTGCCAGGGCAACCCTGGGCATGGCAGGGGGCTTGAAGGGGGCCTGGTCCCGCCCACTTCCGCTTTGGGGGCCAGCAACAGTTGCCAGGGCAACCCTGGGCATGGCAGGGGGCTCAAGGGGGCCTGGACCCGCCCACTTCCGCTTTGGGGGCCAGCAACAGTTGCCAGGGCAACGCTGGGCATGGCAGGGGCTCAAGGGGGCCTGGACCCGCCCACTTCCGCTTTGGGGGCCAGCAACAGTTGCCAGGGCAACCCTGGGCATGGCAGGGGGCTTGAAGGGACCTGGTCCCGCCCTCTTCCGCTTTGGGGGCCAGCAACAGTTGCCAGGGCAACCCTGGGCATGGCAGGGGCTCAAGGGGGCATGGACCCGCCCACTTCCGCTTTGGGGGCCAGCAACAGTGCCAGGGCAACCCTGGGCATGGCAGGGGGCTTTAAGTGGCCTGGACCCGCCCACTTCCGCTTGGGGGCCAGCAGCAGTTGCCAGGGCAACCCTGGGCATGGCAGGGGGCTTAAGGGGGCCTGGGACCCCGCCCACTTCCGCTTTGGGGGCAGCAACAGTTGCCAGGGCAACCCTGGGCATGGCAGGGGGCTTGAAGTGGGCCTGGACCCGCCCACTTCCGCTTTGGGGGCCAGCAACAGTTGCCAGGGCAACCATGGGCATGGCAGGGGGCTTGAAGGGGCCTGGACCCGCCCACTTCCGCTTTGGGGGCCAGCAACAGTTGCCAGGGCAACCCTGGGCATGGCAGGGGGCTTGAAGGGGGCCTGGTCCCGCCCACTTCCGCTTTGGGGGCCAGCAACAGTTGCCAGGGCAACCCTGGGCATGGCAGGGGGCTCAAGGGGGCCTGGACCCGCCCACTTCCGCTTTGGGGGCCAGCAACAGTTGCCAGGGCAACGCTGGGCATGGCAGGGGGCTCAAGGGGGCCTGGACCCGCCCACTTCCCGCTTTGGGGGCCAGCAACAGTTGCCAGGGCAACCCTGGGCATGGCAGGAAGCTTGAAGGGGACCTGGTCCCGCCCACTTCCGCTTTGGGGGCCAGCAACAGTTGCCAGGGCAACCCTGGGCATGGCAGGGGGCTCAAGGGGGCATGGACCCGCCCACTTCCGCTTTGGGGGCCAGCAACAGTTGCCAGGGCAACCCTGGGCATGGCAGGGGGCTTTAAGTGGGCCTGGACCCGCCCACTTCCGCTTTGGGGGCCAGCAGCAGTTGCCAGGGCAACCCTGGGCATGGCAGGGGGCTTAAGGGGGCCTGGACCCGCCCCACTTCCGCTTTGGGGGCCAGCAACAGTTGCCAGGGCAACCCTGGGCATGGCAGGGGGCTTGAAGTGGGCCTGGACCCGCCCACTTCCGCTTTGGGGGCCAGCAACAGTTGCCAGGGCAACCTGGGCATGGCAGGGGGCTTGAAGGGGGCCTGGACCCGCCCACTTCCGCTTTGGGGGCCAGCAACAGTTGCCAGGGCAACCCTGGGCATGGCAGGGGCTTGAAGGGGGCCTGGTCCCGCCCACTTCCGCTTTGGGGGCCAGCAACAGTTGCCAGGGCAACCCTGGGCATGGCAGGGGGCTCAAGGGGGCCTGGACCCGCCCACTTCCGCTTGGGGGCCAGCAACAGTTGCCAGGGCAACGCTGGGCATGGCAGGGGCTAAAGGGGGCCTGGACCCGCCCACTTCCGCTTTGGGGGCCAGCAACAGTTGCCAGGGCACCCTGGCATGGCAGGGGGCTTGAAGGGGGCCTGGACCCGCCCACTTCCGCTTTGGGGGCCAGCAACAGTTGCCAGGGCAACCCTGGGCATGGCAGGGGGCTTGAAGGGGGCCTGGTCCCGCCCACTTCCGCTTTGGGGGCCAGCAACAGTTGCCAGGGCAACCCTGGGCATGGCAGGGGGCTCAAGGGGGCCTGGACCCGCCCACTTCCGCTTTGGGGGCCAGCAACAGTTGCCAGGGCAACGCTGGGCATGGCAGGGGGCTCAAGGGGGCCTGGACCCGCCCACTTCCGCTTTGGGGGCCAGCAACAGTTGCCAGGGCAACCCTGGGCATGGCAGGGGGCTTGAAGGGGACCTGGTCCCGCCCACTTCCGCTTTGGGGGCCAGCAACAGTTGCCAGGGCAACCCTGGGCATGGCAGGGGGCTCAAGGGGGCATGGACCCGCCCACTTCCGCTTTGGGGGCCAGCAACAGTTGCCAGGGCAACAGGGGGCTTTAAGTGGGCCTGGACCCGCCCACTTCCGCTTTGGGGGCCAGCAGCAGTTGCCAGGGCAACCCTGGGCATGGCAGGGGGCTTAAGGGGGCCTGGACCCGCCCACTTCCGCTTTGGGGGCCAGCAACAGTTGCCAGGGCAACCTGGGCATGGCAGGGGGCTTGAAGTGGGCCTGGACCCGCCCACTTCCGCTTTGGGGGCCAGCAACAGTTGCCAGGGCAACCCTGGGCATGGCAGGGGGCTTGAAGGGGGCCTGGACCCGCCCACTTCCGCTTTGGGGGCCAGCAACAGTTGCCAGGGCAACCCTGGGCATGGCAGGGGGCTTGAAGGGGGCCTGGTCCCGCCCACTTCCGCTTTGGGGGCCAGCAACAGTTGCCAGGGCAACCCTGGGCATGGCAGGGGGCTCAAGGGGGCCTGGACCCGCCCACTTCCGCTTTGGGGGCCAGCAACAGTTGCCAGGGCAACGCTGGGCATGGCAGGGGGCTCAAGGGGGCCTGGACCCGCCCACTTCCGCTTTGGGGGCCAGCAACAGTTGCCAGGGCAACCCTGGGCATGGCAGGGGGCTTGAAGGGGACCTGGTCCCGCCCACTTCCGCTTTGGGGGCCAGCAACAGTTGCCAGGGCAACCCTGGGCATGGCAGGGGGCTCAAGGGGGCATGGACCCGCCCACTTCCGCTTTGGGGGCCAGCAACAGTTGCCAGGGCAACCCTGGGCATGGCAGGGGGCTTTAAGTGGGCCTGGACCCGCCCACTTCCGCTTTGGGGGCCAGCAGCAGTTGCCAGGGCAACCCTGGGCATGGCAGGGGGCTTAAGGGGGCCTGGACCCGCCCACTTCCGCTTTGGGGGCCAGCAACAGTTGCCAGGGCAACCCTGGGCATGGCAGGGGGCTTGAAGTGGGCCTGGACCCGCCCACTTCCGCTTTGGGGGCCAGCAACAGTTGCCAGGGCAACCCTGGGCATGGCAGGGGGCTTGAAGGGGGCCTGGACCCGCCCACTTCCGCTTTGGGGGCCAGCAACAGTTGCCAGGGCAACCCTGGGCATGGCAGGGGGCTTGAAGGGGGCCTGGTCCCGCCCACTTCCGCTTTGGGGGCCAGCAACAGTTGCCAGGGCAACCCTGGGCATGGCAGGGGGCTCAAGGGGGCCTGGACCCGCCCACTTCCGCTTGGGGGCCAGCAACAGTTGCCAGGGCAACGCTGGGCATGGCAGGGGGCTAAAGGGGGCCTGGACCCGCCCACTTCCGCTTTGGGGGCCAGCAACAGTTGCCAGGGCAACCCTGGGCATGGCAGGGGGCTTGAAGGGGGCCTGGACCCGCCCACTTCCGCTTTGGGGGCCAGCAGCAGTTGCCAGGGCAACCCTGGGCATGGCAGGGGGCTCAAGGGGGCCTGGACCCGCCCACTTCCGCTTTGGGGGCCAGCAACAGTTGCCAGGGCAACCCTGGGCATGGCAGGGGGCTTGAAGTGGGCCTGGACCCGCCCACTTCCGCTTTGGGGGCCAGCAGCAGTTGCCAGGGCAACCCTGGGCATGGCAGGGGGCTTAAGGGGGCCTGGACCCGCCCACTTCCGCTTTGGGGGCCAGCAACAGTTGCCAGGGCAACCCTGGGCATGGCAGGGGGCTTGAAGTGGGCCTGGACCCGCCCACTTCCGCTTTGGGGGCCAGCAACAGTTGCCAGGGCAACCCTGGGCATGGCAGGGGGCTTGAAGGGGGCCTGGACCCGCCCACTTCCGCTTTGGGGGCCAGCAACAGTTGCCAGGGCAACCCTGGGCATGGCAGGGGGCTTGAAGGGGGCATGGACCCGCCCACTTCCGCTTTGGGGGCCAGCAACAGTTGCCAGGGCAACCCTGGGCATGGCAGGGGGCTTGAAGGGGACCTGGTCCCGCCCACTTCCGCTTTGGGGGCCAGCAACAGTTGCCAGGGCAACCCTGGGCATGGCAGGGGGCTTGAAGGGGGCATGGACCCGCCCACTTCCGCTTTGGGGGCCAGCAACAGTTGCCAGGGCAACCCTGGGCATGGCAGGGGGCTTGAAGGGGGCCTGGACCCGCCCACTTCCGCTTTGGGGGCCAGCAGCAGTTGCCAGGGCAACCCTGGGCATGGCAGGGGGCTCAAGGGGGCCTGGACCCGCCCACTTCCGCTTTGGGGGCCAGCAACAGTTGCCAGGGCAACCCTGGGCATGGCAGGGGGCTTGAAGTGGGCCTGGACCCGCCCACTTCCGCTTTGGGGGCCAGCAGCAGTTGCCAGGGCAACCCTGGGCATGGCAGGGGGCTTGAAGGGGGCCTGGACCCGCCCACTTCCGCTTTGGGGGCCAGCAACAGTTGCCAGGGCAACCCTGGGCATGGCAGGGGGCTTGAAGGGGGCCTGGTCCCGCCCACTTCCGCTTTGGGGGCCAGCAACAGTTGCCAGGGCAACCCTGGGCATGGCAGGGGGCTCAAGGGGGCCTGGACCCGCCCACTTCCGCTTTGGGGGCCAGCAACAGTTGCCAGGGCAACGCTGGGCATGGCAGGGGGCTCAAGGGGGCCTGGACCCGCCCACTTCCGCTTTGGGGGCCAGCAACAGTTGCCAGGGCAACCCTGGGCATGGCAGGGGGCTTGAAGGGGACCTGGTCCCGCCCACTTCCGCTTTGGGGGCCAGCAACAGTTGCCAGGGCAACCCTGGGCATGGCAGGGGGCTCAAGGGGGCATGGACCCGCCCACTTCCGCTTTGGGGGCCAGCAACAGTTGCCAGGGCAACCCTGGGCATGGCAGGGGGCTTTAAGTGGGCCTGGACCCGCCCACTTCCGCTTTGGGGGCCAGCAGCAGTTGCCAGGGCAACCCTGGGCATGGCAGGGGGCTTAAGGGGGCCTGGACCCGCCCACTTCCGCTTTGGGGGCCAGCAACAGTTGCCAGGGCAACCCTGGGCATGGCAGGGGGCTTGAAGTGGGCCTGGACCCGCCCACTTCCGCTTTGGGGGCCAGCAACAGTTGCCAGGGCAACCCTGGGCATGGCAGGGGGCTCAAGGGGGCCTGGACCCGCCCACTTCCGCTTGGGGGCCAGCAACAGTTGCCAGGGCAACGCTGGGCATGGCAGGGGGCTAAAGGGGGCCTGGACCCGCCCACTTCCGCTTTGGGGGCCAGCAACAGTTGCCAGGGCAACCCTGGGCATGGCAGGGGGCTTGAAGGGGGCCTGGACCCGCCCACTTCCGCTTTGGGGGCCAGCAGCAGTTGCCAGGGCAACCCTGGGCATGGCAGGGGGCTCAAGGGGGCCTGGACCCGCCCACTTCCGCTTTGGGGGCCAGCAACAGTTGCCAGGGCAACCCTGGGCATGGCAGGGGGCTTTAAGTGGGCCTGGACCCGCCCACTTCCGCTTTGGGGGCCAGCAGCAGTTGCCAGGGCAACCCTGGGCATGGCAGGGGGCTCAAGGGGGCATGGACCCGCCCACTTCCGCTTTGGGGGCCAGCAACAGTTGCCAGGGCAACCCTGGGCATGGCAGGGGGCTTTAAGTGGGCCTGGACCCGCCCACTTCCGCTTTGGGGGCCAGCAGCAGTTGCCAGGGCAACCCTGGGCATGGCAGGGGGCTTAAGGGGGCCTGGACCCGCCCACTTCCGCTTTGGGGGCCAGCAACAGTTGCCAGGGCAACCCTGGGCATGGCAGGGGGCTTGAAGTGGGCCTGGACCCGCCCACTTCCGCTTTGGGGGCCAGCAACAGTTGCCAGGGCAACCCTGGGCATGGCAGGGGGCTCAAGGGGGCCTGGACCCGCCCACTTCCGCTTGGGGGCCAGCAACAGTTGCCAGGGCAACGCTGGGCATGGCAGGGGGCTAAAGGGGGCCTGGACCCGCCCACTTCCGCTTTGGGGGCCAGCAACAGTTGCCAGGGCAACCCTGGGCATGGCAGGGGGCTTGAAGGGGGCCTGGACCCGCCCACTTCCGCTTTGGGGGCCAGCAACAGTTGCCAGGGCAACCCTGGGCATGGCAGGGGGCTTGAAGGGGGCCTGGACCCGCCCACTTCCGCTTTGGGGGCCAGCAGCAGTTGCCAGGGCAACCCTGGGCATGGCAGGGGGCTCAAGGGGGCCTGGACCCGCCCACTTCCGCTTTGGGGGCCAGCAACAGTTGCCAGGGCAACCCTGGGCATGGCAGGGGGCTTGAAGTGGGCCTGGACCCGCCCACTTCCGCTTTGGGGGCCAGCAGCAGTTGCCAGGGCAACCCTGGGCATGGCAGGGGGCTTAAGGGGGCCTGGACCCGCCCACTTCCGCTTTGGGGGCCAGCAACAGTTGCCAGGGCAACCCTGGGCATGGCAGGGGGCTTGAAGTGGGCCTGGACCCGCCCACTTCCGCTTTGGGGGCCAGCAGCAGTTGCCAGGGCAACCCTGGGCATGGCAGGGGGCTTAAGGGGGCCTGGACCCGCCCACTTCCGCTTTGGGGGCCAGCAACAGTTGCCAGGGCAACCCTGGGCATGGCAGGGGGCTTGAAGTGGGCCTGGACCCGCCCACTTCCGCTTTGGGGGCCAGCAACAGTTGCCAGGGCAACCCTGGGCATGGCAGGGGGCTTGAAGGGGGCCTGGACCCGCCCACTTCCGCTTTGGGGGCCAGCAACAGTTGCCAGGGCAACCCTGGGCATGGCAGGGGGCTTGAAGGGGGCCTGGTCCCGCCCACTTCCGCTTTGGGGGCCAGCAACAGTTGCCAGGGCAACCCTGGGCATGGCAGGGGGCTCAAGGGGGCCTGGACCCGCCCACTTCCGCTTTGGGGGCCAGCAACAGTTGCCAGGGCAACGCTGGGCATGGCAGGGGGCTCAAGGGGGCCTGGACCCGCCCACTTCCGCTTTGGGGGCCAGCAACAGTTGCCAGGGCAACCCTGGGCATGGCAGGGGGCTTGAAGGGGACCTGGTCCCGCCCACTTCCGCTTTGGGGGCCAGCAACAGTTGCCAGGGCAACCCTGGGCATGGCAGGGGGCTCAAGGGGGCATGGACCCGCCCACTTCCGCTTTGGGGGCCAGCAACAGTTGCCAGGGCAACCCTGGGCATGGCAGGGGGCTTGAAGTGGGCCTGGACCCGCCCACTTCCGCTTTGGGGGCCAGCAACAGTTGCCAGGGCAACCCTGGGCATGGCAGGGGGCTTGAAGGGGGCCTGGACCCGCCCACTTCCGCTTTGGGGGCCAGCAACAGTTGCCAGGGCAACCCTGGGCATGGCAGGGGGCTTGAAGGGGGCCTGGTCCCGCCCACTTCCGCTTTGGGGGCCAGCAACAGTTGCCAGGGCAACCCTGGGCATGGCAGGGGGCTTTAAGGGGGCCTGGACCCGCCCACTTCCGCTTTGGGGGCCAGCAGCAGTTGCCAGGGCAACCCTGGGCATGGCAGGGGGCTTAAGGGGGCCTGGACCCGCCCACTTCCGCTTTGGGGGCCAGCAACAGTTGCCAGGGCAACCCTGGGCATGGCAGGGGGCTTGAAGTGGGCCTGGACCCGCCCACTTCCGCTTTGGGGGCCAGCAACAGTTGCCAGGGCAACGCTGGGCATGGCAGGGGGCTAAAGGGGGCCTGGACCCGCCCACTTCCGCTTTGGGGGCCAGCAACAGTTGCCAGGGCAACCCTGGGCATGGCAGGGGGCTTGAAGGGGGCCTGGACCCGCCCACTTCCGCTTTGGGGGCCAGCAGCAGTTGCCAGGGCAACCCTGGGCATGGCAGGGGGCTCAAGGGGGCCTGGACCCGCCCACTTCCGCTTTGGGGGCCAGCAACAGTTGCCAGGGCAACCCTGGGCATGGCAGGGGGCTTGAAGTGGGCCTGGACCCGCCCACTTCCACTTTGGGGGCCAGCAGCAGTTGCCAGGGCAACCCTGGGCATGGCAGGGGGCTTAAGGGGGCCTGGACCCGCCCACTTCCGCTTTGGGGGCCAGCAACAGTTGCCAGGGCAACCCTGGGCATGGCAGGGGGCTTGAAGTGGGCCTGGACCCGCCCACTTCCGCTTTGGGGGCCAGCAACAGTTGCCAGGGCAACCCTGGGCATGGCAGGGGGCTTGAAGGGGGCCTGGACCCGCCCACTTCCGCTTTGGGGGCCAGCAACAGTTGCCAGGGCAACCCTGGGCATGGCAGGGGGCTTGAAGGGGGCCTGGTCCCGCCCACTTCCGCTTTGGGGGCCAGCAACCAGGGCAACCCTGGGCATGGCAGGGGGCTCAAGGGGGCCTGGACCCGCCCACTTCCGCTTTGGGGGCCAGCAACAGTTGCCAGGGCAACGCTGGGCATGGCAGGGGGCTCAAGGGGGCCTGGACCCGCCCACTTCCGCTTTGGGGGCCAGCAACAGTTGCCAGGGCAACCCTGGGCATGGCAGGGGGCTTGAAGGGGACCTGGTCCCGCCCACTTCCGCTTTGGGGGCCAGCAACAGTTGCCAGGGCAACCCTGGGCATGGCAGGGGGCTCAAGGGGGCATGGACCCGCCCACTTCCGCTTTGGGGGCCAGCAACAGTTGCCAGGGCAACCCTGGGCATGGCAGGGGGCTTTAAGTGGGCCTGGACCCGCCCACTTCCGCTTTGGGGGCCAGCAGCAGTTGCCAGGGCAACCCTGGGCATGGCAGGGGGCTTAAGGGGGCCTGGACCCGCCCACTTCCGCTTTGGGGGCCAGCAACAGTTGCCAGGGCAACCCTGGGCATGGCAGGGGGCTTGAAGTGGGCCTGGACCCGCCCACTTCCGCTTTGGGGGCCAGCAACAGTTGCCAGGGCAACCCTGGGCATGGCAGGGGGCTTGAAGGGGGCCTGGACCCGCCCACTTCCGCTTTGGGGGCCAGCAACAGTTGCCAGGGCAACCCTGGGCAGGGCAGGGGGCTTTAAGGGGGCCTGGACCCACCCACTTCCGCTTTGGGGGCCAGCAACAGTTGCCAGGGCAACCCTGGGCATGGCAGGGGGCTTGAAGGGGACCTGGTCCCGCCCACTTCCGCTTTGGGGGCCAGCAACAGTTGCCAGGGCAACCCTGGGCATGGCAGGGGGCTCAAGGGGGCATGGACCCGCCCACTTCCGCTTTGGGGGCCAGCAACAGTTGCCAGGGCAACTCTGGGCATGGCAGGGGGCTTTAAGTGGGCCTGGACCCGCCCACTTCCGCTTTGGGGGCCAGCAGCAGTTGCCAGGGCAACCCTGGGCATGGCAGGGGGCTTAAGGGGGCCTGGACCCGCCCACTTCCGCTTTGGGGGCCAGCAACAGTTGCCAGGGCAACCCTGGGCATGGCAGGGGCTTGAGATGGGCCTGGACCCGCCCACTTCCGCTTTGGGGGCCAGCAACAGTTGCCAGGGCAACCCTGGGCATGGCAGGGGGCTTGAAGGGGGCCTGGACCCGCCCACTTCCGCTTTGGGGGCCAGCAACAGTTGCCAGGGCAACCCTGGGCATGGCAGGGGGCTTGAAGTGGGCCTGGACCCGCCCACTTCCGCTTTTGGGGCCAGCAACAGTTGCCAGGGCAACCCTGGGCATGGCAGGGGGCTCAAGGGGGCCTGGACCCGCCCACTTCCGCTTTGGAGGCCAGCAACAGTTGCCAGGGCAACCCTGGGCATGGCAGGGGGCTTGAAGGGGGCCTGGACCCGCCCACTTCCGCTTTGGGGGCCAGCAGCAGTTGCAAGGGCAACCCTGGGCATGGCAGGGGGCTCAAGGGGGCCTGGACCCGCCCACTTCCGCTTTGGGGGCCAGCAACAGTTGCCAGGGCAACCCTGGGCATGGCAGGGGGCTCAAGGGGGCATGGACACGCCCACTTCCGCTTTGGGGGCCAGCAACAGTTGCCAGGGCAACCCTGGGCATGGCAGGGGGCTTTAAGTGGGCCTGGACCCGCCCACTTCCGCTTTGGGGGCCAGCAGCAGTTGCCAGGGCAACCCTGGGCATGGCAGGGGGCTCAAGGGGGCCTGGACCCGCCCACTTCCGCTTTGGGGGCCAGCAACAGTTGCCAGGGCAACGCTGGGCATGGCAGGGGGCTCAAGGGGGGCCTGGACCCGCCCACTTCCGCTTTGGGGGCCAGCAACAGTTGCCAGGGCAACCCTGGGCATGGCAGGGGGCTTGAAGGGGACCTGGTCCCGCCCACTTCCGCTTTGGGGGCCAGCAACAGTTGCCAGGGCAACCCTGGGCATGGCAGGGGGCTCAAGGGGGCATGGACCCGCCCACTTCCGCTTTGGGGGCCAGCAACAGTTGCCAGGGCAACCCTGGGCATGGCAGGGGGCTTGAAGTGGGCCTGGACCCGCCCACTTCCGCTTTGGGGGCCAGCAACAGTTGCCAGGGCAACCCTGGGCATGGCAGGGGGCTTGAAGGGGGCCTGGACCCGCCCACTTCCGCTTTGGGGGCCAGCAACAGTTGCCAGGGCAACCCTGGGCATGGCAGGGGGCTTGAAGGGGGCCTGGTCCCGCCCACTTCCGCTTTGGGGGCCAGCAACAGTTGCCAGGGCAACCCTGGGCATGGCAGGGGGCTTTAAGGGGGCCTGGACCCGCCCACTTCCGCTTTGGGGGCCAGCAGCAGTTGCCAGGGCAACCCTGGGCATGGCAGGGGGCTTAAGGGGGCCTGGACCCGCCCACTTCCGCTTTGGGGGCCAGCAACAGTTGCCAGGGCAACCCTGGGCATGGCAGGGGGCTTGAAGTGGGCCTGGACCCGCCCACTTCCGCTTTGGGGGCCAGCAACAGTTGCCAGGGCAACGCTGGGCATGGCAGGGGGCTAAAGGGGGCCTGGACCCGCCCACTTCCGCTTTGGGGGCCAGCAACAGTTGCCAGGGCAACCCTGGGCATGGCAGGGGGCTTGAAGGGGGCCTGGACCCGCCCACTTCCGCTTTGGGGGCCAGCAGCAGTTGCCAGGGCAACCCTGGGCATGGCAGGGGGCTCAAGGGGGCCTGGACCCGCCCACTTCCGCTTTGGGGGCCAGCAACAGTTGCCAGGGCAACCCTGGGCATGGCAGGGGGCTTGAAGTGGGCCTGGACCCGCCCACTTCCGCTTTGGGGGCCAGCAGCAGTTGCCAGGGCAACCCTGGGCATGGCAGGGGGCTTAAGGGGGCCTGGACCCGCCCACTTCCGCTTTGGGGGCCAGCAACAGTTGCCAGGGCAACCCTGGGCATGGCAGGGGGCTTGAAGTGGGCCTGGACCCGCCCACTTCCGCTTTGGGGGCCAGCAACAGTTGCCAGGGCAACCCTGGGCATGGCAGGGGGCTTGAAGGGGGCCTGGTCCCGCCCACTTCCGCTTTGGGGGCCAGCAACAGTTGCCAGGGCAACCCTGGGCATGGCAGGGGGCTCAAGGGGGCCTGGACCCGCCCACTTCCGCTTTGGGGGCCAGCAACAGTTGCCAGGGCAACGCTGGGCATGGCAGGGGGCTCAAGGGGGCCTGGACCCGCTCACTTCCGCTTTGGGGGCCAGCAACAGTTGCCAGGGCAACCCTGGGCATGGCAGGGGGCTTGAAGGGGACCTGGTCCCGCCCACTTCCGCTTTGGGGGCCAGCAACAGTTGCCAGGGCAACCCTGGGCATGGCAGGGGGCTCAAGGGGGCATGGACCCGCCCACTTCCGCTTTGGGGGCCAGCAACAGTTGCCAGGGCAACCCTGGGCATGGCAGGGGGCTTTAAGTGGGCCTGGACCCGCCCACTTCCGCTTTGGGGGCCAGCAGCAGTTGCCAGGGCAACCCTGGGCATGGCAGGGGGCTTAAGGGGGCCTGGACCCGCCCACTTCCGCTTTGGGGGCCAGCAACAGTTGCCAGGGCAACCCTGGGCATGGCAGGGGGCTTGAAGTGGGCCTGGACCCGCCCACTTCCGCTTTGGGGGCCAGCAACAGTTGCCAGGGCAACCCTGGGCATGGCAGGGGGCTTGAAGGGGGCCTGGACCCGCCCACTTCCGCTTTGGGGGCCAGCAACAGTTGCCAGGGCAACCCTGGGCATGGCAGGGGGCTTGAAGGGGGCCTGGTCCCGCCCACTTCCGCTTTGGGGGCCAGCAACAGTTGCTAGGGCAACCCTGGGCATGGCAGGGGGCTCAAGGGGGCCTGGACCCGCCCACTTCCGCTTTGGGGGCCAGCAACAGTTGCCAGGGCAAACCTGAGCATGGCAGGGGGCTTGAAGGGGGCCTGGACCCGCCCACTTCCGCTTTGGGGGCCAGCAACAGTTGCCAGGGCAACCCTGGGCATGGCAGGGGTGCTTAAGGGGGCCTGGACCCGCCCACTTCCGCTTTTGGGGCCAGCAACAGTTGCCAGGGCAACCCTGGGCATGGCAGGGGGCTCAAGGGGGCCTGGACCCGCCCACTTCCGCTTTGGGGGCCAGCAACAGTTGCCAGGGCAACCCTGGGCATGGCAGGGGGCTTTAAGGGGGCCTGGACCCGCCCACTTCCGCTTTGGGGGCCAGCAACAGTTGCCAGGGCAAACCTGAGCATGGCAGGGGGCTTGAAGGGGGCCTGGACCCGCCCACTTCCGCTTTGGGGGCCAGCAACAGTTGCCAGGGCAACCCTGGGCATGGCAGGGGTGCTTAAGGGGGCCTGGACCCGCCCACTTCCGCTTTTGGGGCCAGCAACAGTTGCCAGGGCAACCCTGGGCATGGCAGGGGGCTCAAGGGGGCCTGGACCCGCCCACTTCCGCTTTGGGGGCCAGCAACAGTTGCCAGGGCAACCCTGGGCATGGCAGGGGGCTTTAAGGGGGCCTGGACCCGCCCACTTCCGCTTTGGGGGCCAGCAACAGTTGCCAGGGCAACCCTGGGCATGGCAGGGAGCTTGAAGGGGGCCTTGACCCGCCCACTTCCGCTTTGGGGGCCAGCAACAGTTGCCAGTGCAACCCTGGGCATGGCAGGGGGCTCAAGGGGGCCTGGACCCGCCCACTTCCGCTTTGGGGGCCAGCAACAGTTGCCAGGGCAACCCTGGGCATGGCAGGGGGCTTGAAGGGGGCCTGGACCCGCCCACTTCCGCTTTGGGGGCCAGCAACAGTTGCCAGGGCAACCCTGGGCATGGCAGGGGGCTCAAGGGGGCCTGGACCCGCCCACTTCCGCTTTGGGGGCCAGCAACAGTTGCCAGGGCAACCCTGAGCATGGCAGGGGGCTTGAAGGGGGCCTGGACCCGCCCACTTCCGCTTTGGGGGCCAGCAACAGTTGCCAGGGCAACCCTGGGCATGGCAGGGGGCTTGAAGGGGGCCTGGACCCGCCCACTTCCGCTTTGGGGGCCAGCAACAGTTGCCAGGGCAACCCTGGGCATGGCAGGGGGCTCAAGGGGGCCTGGACCCGCCCACTTCCGCTTTGGGGGCCAGCAACAGTTGCCAGGGCAACCCTGGGCATGGCAGGGGGCTTAAAGGGGGCCTGGACCCGCCCACTTCCGCTTTGGGGGCCAGCAACAGTTGCCAGGGCAACCCTGGGCATGGCAGGGGGCTTTAAGGGGGCCTGGACCCGCCCACTTCCGCTTTGGGGGCCAGCAACAGTTGCCAGGGCAACCCTGGGCATGGCAGGGAGCTTGAAGGGGGCCTGGACCCGCCCACTTCCGCTTTGGGGGCCAGCAACAGTTGCCAGTGCAACCCTGGGCATGGCAGGGGGCTCAAGGGGGCCTGGACCCGCCCACTTCCGCTTTGGGGGCCAGCAACAGTTGCCAGGGCAACCCTGGGCATGGCAGGGGGCTTGAAGGGGGCCTGGACCCGCCCACTTCCGCTTTGGGGGCCAGCAACAGTTGCCAGGGCAACCCTGGGCATGGCAGGGGGCTCAAGGGGGCCTGGACCCGCCCACTTCCGCTTTGGGGGCCAGCAACAGTTGCCAGGGCAAACCTGAGCATGGCAGGGGGCTTGAAGGGGGCCTGGACCCGCCCACTTCCGCTTTGGGGGCCAGCAACAGTTGCCAGGGCAACCCTGGGCATGGCAGGGGGCTTGAAGGGGGCCTGGACCCGCCCACTTCCGCTTTGGGGGCCAGCAACAGTTGCCAGGGCAACCCTGGGCATGGCAGGGGGCTCAAGGGGGCCTGGACCCGCCCACTTCCGCTTTGGGGGCCAGCAACAGTTGCCAGGGCAACCCTGGGCATGGCAGGGGGCTTAAAGGGGGCCTGGACCCGCCCACTTCCGCTTTGGGGGCCAGCAACAGTTGCCAGGGCAACCCTGGGCATGGCAGGGGGCTTGAAGTGGGCCTGGACCCGCCCACTTCCGCTTTGGGGGCCAGCAACAGTTGCCAGGGCAACCCTGGGCATGGCAGGGGGCTTGAAGGGGGCCTGGACCCGCCCACTTCCGCTTTGGGGGCCAGCAACAGTTGCCAGGGCAACCCTGGGCATGGCAGGGGGCTTGAAGGGGGCCTGGTCCCGCCCACTTCCGCTTTGGGGGCCAGCAACAGTTGCCAGGGCAACCCTGGGCATGGCAGGGGGCTCAAGGGGGCCTGGACCCGCCCACTTCCGCTTTGGGGGCCAGCAACAGTTGCCAGGGCAACGCTGGGCATGGCAGGGGGCTCAAGGGGGCCTGGACCCGCCCACTTCCGCTTTGGGGGCCAGCAACAGTTGCCAGGGCAACCCTGGGCATGGCAGGGGGGCTTGAAGGGGACCTGGTCCCGCCCACTTCCGCTTTGGGGGCCAGCAACAGTTGCCAGGGCAACCCTGGGCATGGCAGGGGGCTCAAGGGGGCATGGACCCGCCCACTTCCGCTTTGGGGGCCAGCAACAGTTGCCAGGGCAACCCTGGGCATGGCAGGGGTGCTTAAGGGGGCCTGGACCCGCCCACTTCCGCTTTTGGGGCCAGCAACAGTTGCCAGGGCAACCCTGGGCACGGCAGGGGGCTCAAGGGGGCCTGGACCCGCCCACTTCCGCTTTGGGGGCCAGCAACAGTTGCCAGGGCAACCCTGGGCATGGCAGGGGGCTTTAAGGGGGCCTGGACCCGCCCACTTCCGCTTTGGGGGCCAGCAACAGTTGCCAGGGCAACCCTGGGCATGGCAGGGAGCTTGAAGGGGGCCTGGACCCGCCCACTTCCGCTTTGGGGGCCAGCAACAGTTGCCAGTGCAACCCTGGGCATGGCAGGGGGCTCAAGGGGGCCTGGACCCGCCCACTTCCGCTTTGGGGGCCAGCAACAGTTGCCAGGGCAACCCTGGGCATGGCAGGGGGCTTGAAGGGGGCCTGGACCCGCCCACTTCCGCTTTGGGGGCCAGCAACAGTTGCCAGGGCAACCCTGGGCATGGCAGGGGGCTCAAGGGGGCCTGGACCCGCCCACTTCCGCTTTGGGGGCCAGCAACAGTTGCCAGGGCAACCCTGAGCATGGCAGGGGGCTTGAAGGGGGCCTGGACCCGCCCACTTCCGCTTTGGGGGCCAGCAACAGTTGCCAGGGCAACCCTGGGCATGGCAGGGGGCTTGAAGGGGGCCTGGACCCGCCCACTTCCGCTTTGGGGGCCAGCAACAGTTGCCAGGGCAACCCTGGGCATGGCAGGGGGCTCAAGGGGGCCTGGACCCGCCCACTTCCGCTTTGGGGGCCAGCAACAGTTGCCAGGGCAACCCTGGGCATGGCAGGGGGCTTGAAGGGGGCCTGGACCCGCCCACTTCCGCTTTGGGGGCCAGCAACAGTTGCCAGGGCAACCCTGGGCATGGCAGGGGGCTTTAAGGGGGCCTGGACCCGCCCACTTCCGCTTTGGGGGCCAGCAACAGTTGCCAGGGCAACCCTGGGCATGGCAGGGAGCTTGAAGGGGGCCTGGACCCGCCCACTTCCGCTTTGGGGGCCAGCAACAGTTGCCAGTGCAACCCTGGGCATGGCAGGGGGCTCAAGGGGGCCTGGACCCGCCCACTTCCGCTTTGGGGGCCAGCAACAGTTGCCAGGGCAACCCTGGGCATGGCAGGGGGCTTGAAGGGGGCCTGGACCCGCCCACTTCCGCTTTGGGGGCCAGCAACAGTTGCCAGGGCAACCCTGGGCATGGCAGGGGGCTCAAGGGGGCCTGGACCCGCCCACTTCCGCTTTGGGGGCCAGCAACAGTTGCCAGGGCAAACCTGAGCATGGCAGGGGGCTTGAAGGGGGCCTGGACCCGCCCACTTCCGCTTTGGGGGCCAGCAACAGTTGCCAGGGCAACCCTGGGCATGGCAGGGGGCTTGAAGGGGGCCTGGACCCGCCCACTTCCGCTTTGGGGGCCAGCAACAGTTGCCAGGGCAACCCTGGGCATGGCAGGGGGCTCAAGGGGGCCTGGACCCGCCCACTTCCGCTTTGGGGGCCAGCAACAGTTGCCAGGGCAACCCTGGGCATGGCAGGGGGCTTAAAGGGGGCCTGGACCCGCCCACTTCCGCTTTGGGGGCCAGCAACAGTTGCCAGGGCAACCATGGGCATGGCAGGGGGCTTGAAGTGGGCCTGGACCCGCCCACTTCCGCTTTGGGGGCCAGCAACAGTTGCCAGGGCAACCCTGGGCATGGCAGGGGGCTTGAAGGGGGCCTGGACCCGCCCACTTCCGCTTTGGGGGCCAGCAACAGTTGCCAGGGCAACCCTGGGCATGGCAGGGGGCTTGAAGGGGGCCTGGTCCCGCCCACTTCCGCTTTGGGGGCCAGCAACAGTTGCCAGGGCAACCCTGGGCATGGCAGGGGGCTCAAGGGGGCCTGGACCCGCCCACTTCCGCTTTGGGGGCCAGCAACAGTTGCCAGGGCAACGCTGGGCATGGCAGGGGGCTCAAGGGGGCCTGGACCCGCCCACTTCCGCTTTGGGGGCCAGCAACAGTTGCCAGGGCAACCCTGGGCATGGCAGGGGGCTTGAAGGGGACCTGGTCCCGCCCACTTCCGCTTTGGGGCCAGCAACAGTTGCCAGGGCAACCCTGGGCATGGCAGGGGGCTCAAGGGGGCATGGACCCGCCCACTTCCGCTTTGGGGGCCAGCAACAGTTGCCAGGGCAACCCTGGGCATGGCAGGGGTGCTTAAGGGGGCCTGGACCCGCCCACTTCCGCTTTTGGGGCCAGCAACAGTTGCCAGGGCAACCCTGGGCATGGCAGGGGGCTTGAAGGGGGCCTGGACCCGCCCACTTCCGCTTTGGGGGCCAGCAACAGTTGCCAGGGCAACCCTGGGCATGGCAGGGGGCTCAAGGGGGCCTGGACCCGCCCACTTCCGCTTTGGGGGCCAGCAACAGTTGCCAGGGCAACCCTGGGCATGGCAGGGGGCTTTAAGGGGGCCTGGACCCGCCCACTTCCGCTTTGGGGGCCAGCAACAGTTGCCAGGGCAACCCTGGGCATGGCAGGGAGCTTGAAGGGGGCCTGGACCCGCCCACTTCCGCTTTGGGGGCCAGCAACAGTTGCCAGTGCAACCCTGGGCATGGCAGGGGGCTCAAGGGGGCCTGGACCCGCCCACTTCCGCTTTGGGGGCCAGCAACAGTTGCCAGGGCAACCCTGGGCATGGCAGGGGGCTTGAAGGGGGCCTGGACCCGCCCACTTCCGCTTTGGGGGCCAGCAACAGTTGCCAGGGCAACCCTGGGCATGGCAGGGGGCTCAAGGGGGCCTGGACCCGCCCACTTCCGCTTTGGGGCCAGCAACAGTTGCCAGGGCAACCCTGAGCATGGCAGGGGGCTTGAAGGGGGCCTGGACCCGCCCACTTCCGCTTTGGGGGCCAGCAACAGTTGCCAGGGCAACCCTGGGCATGGCAGGGGGCTTGAAGGGGGCCTGGACCCGCCCACTTCCGCTTTGGGGGCCAGCAACAGTTGCCAGGGCAACCCTGGGCATGGCAGGGGGCTCAAGGGGGCCTGGACCCGCCCACTTCCGCTTTGGGGGCCAGCAACAGTTGCCAGGGCAACCCTGGGCATGGCAGGGGGCTTAAAGGGGGCCTGGACCCGCCCACTTCCGCTTTGGGGGCCAGCAACAGTTGCCAGGGCAACCCTGGGCATGGCAGGGGGCTTTAAGGGGGCCTGGACCCGCCCACTTCCGCTTTGGGGGCCAGCAACAGTTGCCAGGGCAACCCTGGGCATGGCAGGGAGCTTGAAGGGGGCCTGGACCCGCCCACTTCCGCTTTGGGGGCCAGCAACAGTTGCCAGTGCAACCCTGGGCATGGCAGGGGGCTCAAGGGGGCCTGGACCCGCCCACTTCCGCTTTGGGGGCCAGCAACAGTTGCCAGGGCAACCCTGGGCATGGCAGGGGGCTTGAAGGGGGCCTGGACCCGCCCACTTCCGCTTTGGGGGCCAGCAACAGTTGCCAGGGCAACCCTGGGCATGGCAGGGGGCTCAAGGGGGCCTGGACCCGCCCACTTCCGCTTTGGGGGCCAGCAACAGTTGCCAGGGCAAACCTGAGCATGGCAGGGGGCTTGAAGGGGGCCTGGACCCGCCCACTTCCGCTTTGGGGGCCAGCAACAGTTGCCAGGGCAACCCTGGGCATGGCAGGGGTGCTTAAGGGGGCCTGGACCCGCCCACTTCCGCTTTTGGGGCCAGCAACAGTTGCCAGGGCAACCCTGGGCATGGCAGGGGGCTCAAGGGGGCCTGGACCCGCCCACTTCCGCTTTGTGGGCCAGCAACAGTTGCCAGGGCAACCCTGGGCATGGCAGGGGGCTTTAAGGGGGCCTGGACCCGCCCACTTCCGCTTTGGGGGCCAGCAACAGTTGCCAGGGCAAACCTGAGCATGGCAGGGGGCTTGAAGGGGGCCTGGACCCGCCCACTTCCGCTTTGGGGGCCAGCAACAGTTGCCAGGGCAACCCTGGGCATGGCAGGGGGCTCAAGGGGGCCTGGACCCGCCCACTTCCGCTTTGGGGGCCAGCAACAGTTGCCAGGGCAACCCTGGGCATGGCAGGGAGCTTGAAGGGAGCCTGGACCCGCCCACTTCCGCTTTGGGGGCCAGCAACAGTTGCCAGTGCAACCCTGGGCATGGCAGGGGGCTCAAGGGGGCCTGGACCCGCCCACTTCCGCTTTGGGGGCCAGCAACAGTTGCCAGGGCAACCCTGGGCATGGCAGGGGGCTTGAAGGGGGCCTGGACCCCGCCCACTTCGCTTTGGGGGCCAGCAACAGTTGCCAGGGCAACCCTGGGCATGGCAGGGGGCTCAAGGGGGCCTGGACCCGCCCACTTCCGCTTTGGGGGCCAGCAACAGTTGCCAGGGCAACCCTGAGCATGGCAGGGGGCTTGAAGGGGGCCTGGACCCGCCCACTTCCGCTTTGGGGGCCAGCAACAGTTGCCAGGGCAACCCTGGGCATGGCAGGGGGCTTGAAGGGGGCCTGGACCCGCCCACTTCCGCTTTGGGGGCCAGCAACAGTTGCCAGGGCAACCCTGGGCATGGCAGGGGGCTCAAGGGGGCCTGGACCCGCCCACTTCCGCTTTGGGGGCCAGCAACAGTTGCCAGGGCAACCCTGGGCATGGCAGGGGGCTTAAAGGGGGCCTGGACCCGCCCACTTCCGCTTTGGGGGCCAGCAACAGTTGCCAGGGCAACCCTGGGCATGGCAGGGGGCTTTAAGGGGGCCTGGACCCGCCCACTTCCGCTTTGGGGGCCAGCAACAGTTGCCAGGGCAACCCTGGGCATGGCAGGGAGCTTGAAGGGGGCCTGGACCCGCCCACTTCCGCTTTGGGGGCCAGCAACAGTTGCCAGTGCAACCCTGGGCATGGCAGGGGGCTCAAGGGGGCCTGGACCCGCCCACTTCCGCTTTGGGGGCCAGCAACAGTTGCCAGGGCAACCCTGGGCATGGCAGGGGGCTTTAAGGGGGCCTGGACCCGCCCACTTCCGCTTTGGGGGCCAGCAACAGTTGCCAGGGCAACCCTGGGCATGGCAGGGAGCTTGAAGGGGGCCTGGACCCGCCCACTTCCGCTTTGGGGGCCAGCAACAGTTGCCAGTGCAACCCTGGGCATGGCAGGGGGCTCAAGGGGGCCTGGACCCGCCCACTTCCGCTTTGGGGGCCAGCAACAGTTGCCAGGGCAACCCTGGGCATGGCAGGGGGCTTGAAGGGGGCCTGGACCCGCCCACTTCCGCTTTGGGGGCCAGCAACAGTTGCCAGGGCAACCCTGGGCATGGCAGGGGGCTCAAGGGGGCCTGGACCCGCCCACTTCCGCTTTGGGGGCCAGCAACAGTTGCCAGGGCAACCCTGAGCATGGCAGGGGGCTTGAAGGGGGCCTGGACCCGCCCACTTCCGCTTTGGGGGCCAGCAACAGTTGCCAGGGCAACCCTGGGCATGGCAGGGGGCTTGAAGGGGGCCTGGACCCGCCCACTTCCGCTTTGGGGGCCAGCAACAGTTGCCAGGGCAACCCTGGGCATGGCAGGGGGCTCAAGGGGCCTGGACCCGCCCACTTCCGCTTTGGGGGCCAGCAACAGTTGCCAGGGCAACCCTGGGCATGGCAGGGGGCTTAAAGGGGGCCTGGACCCGCCCACTCCGCTTTGGGGGCCAGCAACAGTTGCCAGGGCAACCCTGGGCATGGCAGGGGGCTTTAAGGGGGCCTGGACCCGCCCACTTCCGCTTTGGGGGCCAGCAACAGTTGCCAGGGCAACCCTGGGCATGGCAGGGAGCTTGAAGGGGGCCTGGACCCGCCCACTTCCGCTTTGGGGGCCAGCAACAGTTGCCAGTGCAACCCTGGGCATGGCAGGGGGCTCAAGGGGGCCTGGACCCGCCCACTTCCGCTTTGGGGGCCAGCAACAGTTGCCAGGGCAACCCTGGGCATGGCAGGGGGCTTGAAGGGGGCCTGGACCCGCCCACTTCCGCTTTGGGGGCCAGCAACAGTTGCCAGGGCAACCCTGGGCATGGCAGGGGGCTCAAGGGGGCCTGGACCCGCCCACTTCCGCTTTGGGGGCCAGCAACAGTTGCCAGGGCAAACCTGAGCATGGCAGGGGGCTTGAAGGGGGCCTGGACCCGCCCACTTCCGCTTTGGGGGCCAGCAACAGTTGCCAGGGCAACCCTGGGCATGGCAGGGGGCTTGAAGGGGGCCTGGACCCGCCCACTTCCGCTTTGGGGGCCAGCAACAGTTGCCAGGGCAACCCTGGGCATGGCAGGGGGCTCAAGGGGGCCTGGACCCGCCCACTTCCGCTTTGGGGGCCAGCAACAGTTGCCAGGGCAACCCTGGGCATGGCAGGGGGCTTAAAGGGGGCCTGGACCCGCCCACTTCCGCTTTGGGGGCCAGCCACAGTTGCCAGGGCAACCCTGGGCATGGCAGGGGGCTTGAAGTGGGCCTGGACCCGCCCACTTCCGCTTTGGGGGCCAGCAACAGTTGCCAGGGCAACCCTGGGCATGGCAGGGGGCTTGAAGGGGGCCTGGACCCGCCCACTTCCGCTTTGGGGGCCAGCAACAGTTGCCAGGGCAACCCTGGGCATGGCAGGGGGCTTGAAGGGGGCCTGGTCCCGCCCACTTCCGCTTTGGGGGCCAGCAACAGTTGCCAGGGCAACCCTGGGCATGGCAGGGGGCTCAAGGGGGCCTGGACCCGCCCACTTCCGCTTTGGGGGCCAGCAACAGTTGCCAGGGCAACGCTGGGCATGGCAGGGGGCTCAAGGGGGCCTGGACCCGCCCACTTCCGCTTTGGGGGCCAGCAACAGTTGCCAGGGCAACCCTGGGCATGGCAGGGGGCTTGAAGGGGACCTGGTCCCGCCCACTTCCGCTTTGGGGGCCAGCAACAGTTGCCAGGGCAACCCTGGGCATGGCAGGGGGCTCAAGGGGGCATGGACCCGCCCACTTCCGCTTTGGGGGCCAGCAACAGTTGCCAGGGCAACCCTGGGCATGGCAGGGGTGCTTAAGGGGGCCTGGACCCGCCCACTTCCGCTTTTGGGGCCAGCAACAGTTGCCAGGGCAACCCTGGGCACGGCAGGGGGCTCAAGGGGGCCTGGACCCGCCCACTTCCGCTTTGGGGGCCAGCAACAGTTGCCAGGGCAACCCTGGGCATGGCAGGGGGCTTTAAGGGGGCCTGGACCCGCCCACTTCCGCTTTGGGGGCCAGCAACAGTTGCCAGGGCAACCTTGGGCATGGCAGGGAGCTTGAAGGGGGCCTGGACCCGCCCACTTCCGCTTTGGGGGCCAGCAACAGTTGCCAGTGCAACCCTGGGCATGGCAGGGGGCTCAAGGGGGCCTGGACCCGCCCACTTCCGCTTTGGGGGCCAGCAACAGTTGCCAGGGCAACCCTGGGCATGGCAGGGGGCTTGAAGGGGGCCTGGACCCGCCCACTTCCGCTTTGGGGGCCAGCAACAGTTGCCAGGGCAACCCTGGGCATGGCATCGGGCTCAAGGGGGCCTGGACCCGCCCACTTCCGCTTTGGGGGCCAGCAACAGTTGCCAGGGCAACCCTGAGCATGGCAGGGGGCTTGAAGGGGGCCTGGACCCGCCCACTTCCGCTTTGGGGGCCAGCAACAGTTGCCAGGGCAACCCTGGGCATGGCAGGGGGCTTGAAGGGGGCCTGGACCCGCCCACTTCCGCTTTGGGGGCCAGCAACAGTTGCCAGGGCAACCCTGGGCATGGCAGGGGGCTCAAGGGGGCCTGGACCCGCCCACTTCCGCTTTGGGGGCCAGCAACAGTTGCCAGGGCAACCCTGGGCATGGCAGGGGGCTTAAAGGGGGCCTGGACCCGCCCACTTCCGCTTTGGGGGCCAGCAACAGTTGCCAGGGCAACCCTGGGCATGGCAGGGGGCTTTAAGGGGGCCTGGACCCGCCCACTTCCGCTTTGGGGGCCAGCAACAGTTGCCAGGGCAACCCTGGGCATGGCAGGGAGCTTGAAGGGGGCCTGGACCCGCCCACTTCCGCTTTGGGGGCCAGCAACAGTTGCCAGTGCAACCCTGGGCATGGCAGGGGGCTCAAGGGGGCCTGGACCCGCCCACTTCCGCTTTGGGGGCCAGCAACAGTTGCCAGGGCAACCCTGGGCATGGCAGGGGGCTTGAAGGGGGCCTGGACCCGCCCACTTCCGCTTTGGGGGCCAGCAACAGTTGCCAGGGCAACCCTGGGCATGGCAGGGGGCTCAAGGGGGCCTGGACCCGCCCACTTCCGCTTTGGGGGCCAGCAACAGTTGCCAGGGCAAACCTGAGCATGGCAGGGGGCTTGAAGGGGGCCTGGACCCGCCCACTTCCGCTTTGGGGGCCAGCAACAGTTGCCAGGGCAACCCTGGGCATGGCAGGGGTGCTTAAGGGGGCCTGGACCCGCCCACTTCCGCTTTTGGGGCCAGCAACAGTTGCCAGGGCAACCCTGGGCATGGCAGGGGGCTCAAGGGGGCCTGGACCCGCCCACTTCCGCTTTGGGGGCCAGCAACAGTTGCCAGGGCAACCCTGGGCATGGCAGGGGGCTTTAAGGGGGCCTGGACCCGCCCACTTCCGCTTTGGGGGCCAGCAACAGTTGCCAGGGCAAACCTGAGCATGGCAGGGGGCTTGAAGGGGGCCTGGACCCGCCCACTTCCGCTTTGGGGGCCAGCAACAGTTGCCAGGGCAACCCTGGGCATGGCAGGGGTGCTTAAGGGGGCCTGGACCCGCCCACTTCCGCTTTTGGGGCCAGCAACAGTTGCCAGGGCAACCCTGGGCATGGCAGGGGGCTCAAGGGGGCCTGGACCCGCCCACTTCCGCTTTGGGGGCCAGCAACAGTTGCCAGGGCAACCCTGGGCATGGCAGGGGGCTTTAAGGGGGCCTGGACCCGCCCACTTCCGCTTTGGGGGCCAGCAACAGTTGCCAGGGCAACCCTGGGCATGGCAGGGAGCTTGAAGGGGGCCTGGACCCGCCCACTTCCGCTTTGGGGGCCAGCAACAGTTGCCAGTGCAACCCTGGGCATGGCAGGGGGCTCAAGGGGGCCTGGACCCGCCCACTTCCGCTTTGGGGGCCAGCAACAGTTGCCAGGGCAACCCTGAGCATGGCAGGGGGCTTGAAGGGGGCCTGGACCCGCCAACTTCCGCTTTGGGGGCCAGCAACAGTTGCCAGGGCAACCCTGGGCATGGCAGGGGGCTTGAAGGGGGCCTGGACCCGCCCACTTCCGCTTTGGGGGCCAGCAACAGTTGCCAGGGCAACCCTGGGCATGGCAGGGGGCTCAAGGGGGCCTGGACCCGCCCACTTCCGCTTTGGGGGCCAGCAACAGTTGCCAGGGCAACCCTGGGCATGGCAGGGGGCTTAAAGGGGGCCTGGACCCGCCCACTTCCGCTTTGGGGGCCAGCAACAGTTGCCAGGGCAACCCTGGGCATGGCAGGGGGCTTTAAGGGGGCCTGGACCCGCCCACTTCCGCTTTGGGGGCCAGCAACAGTTGCCAGGGCAACCCTGGGCATGGCAGGGAGCTTGAAGGGGGCCTGGACCCGCCCACTTCCGCTTTGGGGGCCAGCAACAGTTGCCAGTGCAACCCTGGGCATGGCAGGGGGCTCAAGGGGGCCTGGACCCGCCCACTTCCGCTTTGGGGGCCAGCAACAGTTGCCAGGGCAACCCTGGGCATGGCAGGGGGCTCAAGGGGGCCTGGACCCGCCCACTTCCGCTTTGGGGGCCAGCAACAGTTGCCAGGGCAACCCTGGGCATGGCAGGGGGCTTAAAGGGGGCCTGGACCCGCCCACTTCCGCTTTGGGGGCCAGCAACAGTTGCCAGGGCAACCCTGGGCATGGCAGGGGGCTTTAAGGGGGCCTGGACCCACCCACTTCCGCTTTGGGGGCCAGCAACAGTTGCCAGGGCAACCCTGGGCATGGCAGGGGGCTCAAGGGGGCCTGGACCCGCCCACTTCCGCTTTGGGGGCCAGCAACAGTTGCCAGGGCAACCCTGGGCATGGCAGGGGGCTCAAGGGGGCCTGGACCCGCCCACTTCCGCTTTGGGGGCCAGCAACAGTTGCCAGGGCAAAACTGGGCATGGCAGGGGGCTTGAAGGGGGCCTGGACCCGCCCACTTCCGCTTTGGGGGCCAGCAACAGTTGCCAGGGCAACCCTGGGCATGGCAGGGGGCTTGAAGGGGGCCTGGTCCCGCCCACTTCCGCTTTGGGGGCCAGCAACAGTTGCCAGGGCAACCCTGGGCATGGCAGGGGGCTCAAGGGGGCCTGGACCCGCCCACTTCTGCTTGGGGGCCAGCAACAGTTGCCAGGGCAACGCTGGGCATGGCAGGGGGCTAAAGGGGGCCTGGACCCGCCCACTTCCGCTTTGGGGGCCAGCAACAGTTGCCAGGGCAACCCTGGGCATGGCAGGGGGCTTGAAGGGGGCCTGGACCCGCCCACTTCCGCTTTGGGGGCCAGCAGCAGTTGCCAGGGCAACCCTGGGCATGGCAGGGGGCTCAAGGGGGCCTGGACACGCCCACTTCCGCTTTGGGGGCCAGCAACAGTTGCCAGGGCAACCCTGGGCATGGCAGGTGGCTTAAAGGGGGCCTGGACACGCCCACTTCCGCTTTGGGGGCCAGCAACAGTTGCCAGGGCAACCCTGGGCATGGCAGGGGGCTTGAAGGGGGCCTGGACCCGCCCACTTCCGCTTTGGGGGCCAGCAACAGTTGCCAGGGCAACCCTGGGCATGGCAGGGGGCTCAAGGGGGCCTGGGCCCGCCCACTTCCGCTTTGGGGGCCAGCAACAGTTGCCAGGGCTACCCTGGGCATGGCAGGGGGCTCAAGGGGGCCTGGACCCGCCCACTTCCGCTTTGGGGGCCAGCAACAGTTACCAGGGCAACCCTGGGCATGGCAAGGGGCTTGAAGGGGGCCTGGACCTGCCCACTTCCGCTTTGGGGGCCAGCAACAGTTGCCAGGGAAACCCAGGGCATGGCAGGGTGCTCAAGGGGGCCTGGACCCGCCCACTTCCGCTTTGGGGGCCAGCAACAGTTGCCAGGGCAACCCTGGGGAGGGCAGGGGGCTTTAAGGGGGCCTGGACCCGCCCACTTCCGCTTTGGGGGCCAGCAACAGTTGCCAGGGCAACCCTGGGCATGGCAGGGGGCTTAAAGGGGGCCTGGACCCGCCCACTTCCGCTTTGGGGGCCAGCAACAGTTGCCAGGGCAACCCTGGGCATGGCAGGGGGCTTAAAGGGGGCCTGGACCAGCCCACTTCCCCGCTGGGGGCCAGCAACAGTTGCCAGGGCAACCCTGGGCATGGCAGGGGGCTTAAGGGGGCCTGGACCCGCCCACTTCCGCGTTGGGGGCCAGCAACAGTTGCCAGGGCAACCCTGGGCATGGCAGGGGGCTTTAAGGGGGCCTGGACCCGCCCACTTCCGCTTTGGGGGCCAGCAACAGTTGCCAGGGCAACCCTGGGCATGGCAGGGGGCTTGAAGGGGGCCTGGACCCGCCCACTTCCGCTTTGGGGGCCAGCAACAGTTGCCAGGGCAACCCTGGGCATGGCAGGGGGCTTGAAGGGGGCCTGGACCCGCCCCCTTCCGCTTTGGGGGCCAGCAACAGTTGCCAGGGCAACCCTGGGCATGGCAGGGGGCTCAAGGGGGCCTGGACCCGCCCACTTCCGCTTTGGGGGCCAGCAACAGTTGCCAGGGCAACGCTGGGCATGGCAGGGGGCTCAAGGGGGCCTGGACCCGCCCACTTCCGCTTTGGGGGCCAGCAACAGTTGCCAGGGCAACCCTGGGCATGGCAGGGGGCTTGAAGGGGACCTGGTCCCGCCCACTTCCGCTTTGGGGGCAAGCAACAGTTGCCAGGGCAACCCTGGGCATGGCAGGGGGCTCAAGGGGGCCTGGACCCGCCCACTTCCGCTTTGGGGGCCAGCAACAGTTGCCAGGGCAACCCTGGGCATGGCAGGGGTGCTTAAGGGGGCCTGGACCCGCCCACTTCCGCTTTGGGGGCCAGCAACAGTTGCCAGGGCAACCCTGGGCATGGCAGGGGGCTTGAAGGGGGCCTGGACCCGCCCACTTCCGCTTTGGGGGCCAGCAACAGTTGCCAGGGCAACCCTGGGCATGGCAGGGGTGCTTAAGGGGGCCTGGACCCGCCCACCTCCGCTTTGGGGGCCAGCAACAGTTGCCAGGGCAACCCTGGGCATGGCAGGGGGCTTGAAGGGGGCCTGGTCCCGCCCACTTCCGCTTTGGGGGCCAGCAACAGTTGCCAGGGCAACCCTGGGTATGGCAGGTGGCTTAAAGGGGGCCTGGACCCGCCCACTTCCGCTTTGGGGGCCAGCAACAGTTGCCAGGGCAACCCTGGGCATGGCAGGGGGCTTGAAGGGGGCCTGGACCCGCCCACTTCCGCTTTGGGGGCCAGCAACAGTTGCCAGGGCAACCCTGGGCATGGCAGGGGGCTTGAAGGGGGCCTGGTCCCGCCCACTTCCGCTTTGGGGGCCAGCAACAGTTGCCAGGGCAACCCTGGGTATGGCAGGTGGCTTAAAGGGGGCCTGGACCCGCCCACTTCCGCTTTGGGGGCCAGCAACAGTTGCCAGGGCAAACCTGGGCATGGCAGTGGGCTCAAGGGGGCCTGGACCCGCCCACTTCCGCTTTGGGGGCCAGCAACAGTTGCCAGGGCAACCCTGGGCATGGCAGGGGGCTTGAAGGGGGCCTGGACCCGCCCACTTCCGCTTTGGGGGCCAGCAACAGTTGCCAGGGCAACCATGGGCATGGCAGGGGGCTCAAGGGGGCCTGGACCCGCCCACTTCCGCTTTGGGGGCCAGCAACAGTTGCCAGGGCAACCCTGGGCATGGCAGGGGGCTCAAGGGGGCCTGGACCTGCCCACTTCCGCTTTGGGGGCCAGCAACAGTTGCCAGGGCAACCCTGGGCATGGCAGGGGGCTTAAGGGGGCCTGGACCCGCCCACTTCCGCTTTGGGGGCCAGCAACAGTTGCCAGGGCAACCCTGGGCATGGCAGGGGGCTCAAGGGTGCCTGGACCTGCCCACTTCCGCTTTGGGGGCCAGCAACTGTTGCCAGGGCAACCCTGGGCATGGCAGGGGGCTCAAGGGGGCCTGGACCCGCCCACTTCCGCTTTGGGGGCCAGCAACAGTTGCCAGGGCAACCCTGGGCATGGCAGGGGGCTTAAGGGGGCCTGGACCCGCCCACTTCCGCTTTGGGGGCCAGCAACAGTTGCCACGGCAACCCTGGGCATGGCAGGGGGCTCAAGGGGGCCTGGACCCGCCCACTTCCGCTTTGGGGGCCAGCAACAGTTGCCAGGGCAAACCTGGGCATGGCAGGGGGCTGAAGGGGGCCTGGACCCGCCCACTTCCGCTTTGGGGGCCAGCAACAGTTGCCAGGGCAATCCTGGGCATGGCAGGGGGCTCAAGGGGGCCTGGACCCGCCCACTTCCGCTTTGGGGGCCAGCAACAGTTGCCAGGGCAACCCTGGGCAGGGCAGGGGGCTTTAAGGGGGCCTGGACCCGCCCACTTCCGCTTTGGGGGCCAGCAACAGTTGCCAGGGCAACCCTGAGCATGGCAGGGGGCTTAAAGGGGGCCTGGACCCGCCCACTTCCGCTTTGGGGGCCAGCAACAGTTGCCAGGGCAACCCTGGGCGTGGCAGGGGGTTTAAAGGGGGCCTGGACCCGCCCACTTCCGCTTTGGGGGGCAGCAACAGTTGCCAGGGCAACCCTGGGCAGGCAGGGGGCTTTAAGGGGGCCTGGACCCGCCCACTTCCGCTTTGGGGGCCAGCAACAGTTGCCAGGGCAACCCTGGGCATGGCATGGGGCTTAAAGGGGGCCTGGACCCGCCCACTTCCGCTTTGGGGGCCAGCAACAGTTGCCAGGGCAACCCTGGGCATGGCAGGGGGCTTGAAGGGGGCCTGGACCCGCCCACTTCCGCTTTGGGGGCCAGCAACAGTTGCCAGGGCAACCCTGGGCATGGCAGGGGGCTCAATGGGGCCTGGACCCGCCCACTTCCGCTTTGGGGGCCAGCAACAGTTGCCAGGGCAACCCTGGGCATGGCAGGGGGCTTAAAGGGGGCCTGGACCCGCCCACTTCCGCTTTGGGGGCCAGCAACAGTTGCCAGGGCAACCCTGGGCATGGCAGGGGGCTTTAAGGGGGCCTGGACCCGCCCACTTCCGCTTTGGGGGCCAGCAACAGTTGCCAGGGCAACCCTGGGCATGGCAGGGAGCTTGAAGGGGGCCTGGACCCGCCCACTTCCGCTTTGGGGGCCAGCAACAGTTGCCAGTGCAACCCTGGGCATGGCAGGGGGCTCAAGGGGGCCTGGACCCGCCCACTTCCGCTTTGGGGGCCAGCAACAGTTGCCAGGGCAACCCTGGGCATGGCAGGGGGCTTGAAGGGGGCCTGGACCCGCCCACTTCCGCTTTGGGGGCCAGCAACAGTTGCCAGGGCAACCCTGGGCATGGCAGGGGGCTCAAGGGGGCCTGGACCCGCCCACTTCCGCTTTGGGGGCCAGCAACAGTTGCCAGGGCAACCCTGAGCATGGCAGGGGGCTTGAAGGGGGCCTGGACCCGCCCACTTCCGCTTTGGGGGCCAGCAACAGTTGCCAGGGCAACCCTGGGCATGGCAGGGGGCTTTAAGGGGGCCTGGACCCACCCACTTCCGCTTTGGGGGCCAGCAACAGTTGCCAGGGCAACCCTGGGCATGGCAGGGGGCTCAAGGGGGCCTGGACCCGCCCACTTCCGCTTTGGGGGCCAGCAACAGTTGCCAGGGCAACCCTGGGCATGGCAGGGGGCTCAAGGGGGCCTGGACCCGCCCACTTCCGCTTTGGGGGCCAGCAACAGTTGCCAGGGCAAAACTGGGCATGGCAGGGGGCTTGAAGGGGGCCTGGACCCGCCCACTTCCGCTTTGGGGGCCAGCAACAGTTGCCAGGGCAACCCTGGGCATGGCAGGGGGCTCAAGGGGGCCTGGACCCGCCCACTTCCGCTTGGGGGCCAGCAACAGTTGCCAGGGCAACGCTGGGCATGGCAGGGGGCTAAAGGGGGCCTGGACCCGCCCACTTCCGCTTTGGGGGCCAGCAACAGTTGCCAGGGCAACCCTGGGCATGGCAGGGGGCTTGAAGGGGGCCTGGACCCGCCCACTTCCGCTTTGGGGGCCAGCAGCAGTTGCCAGGGCAACCCTGGGCATGGCAGGGGGCTCAAGGGGGCCTGGACCCGCCCACTTCCGCTTTGGGGGCCAGCAACAGTTGCCAGGGCAACCCTGGGCATGGCAGGGGGCTTGAAGTGGGCCTGGACCCGCCCACTTCCGCTTTGGGGGCCAGCAGCAGTTGCCAGGGCAACCCTGGGCATGGCAGGGGGCTTAAGGGGGCCTGGACCCGCCCACTTCCGCTTTGGGGGCCAGCAACAGTTGCCAGGGCAACCCTGGGCATGGCAGGGGGCTTGAAGTGGGCCTGGACCCGCCCACTTCCGCTTTGGGGGCCAGCAACAGTTGCCAGGGCAACCCTGGGCATGGCAGGGGGCTTGAAGGGGGCCTGGACCCGCCCACTTCCGCTTTGGGGGCCAGCAACAGTTGCCAGGGCAACCCTGGGCATGGCAGGGGGCTTGAAGGGGGCCTGGTCCCGCCCACTTCCGCTTTGGGGGCCAGCAACAGTTGCCAGTGCAACCCTGGGCATGGCAGGGGGCTCAAGGGGGCCTGGACCCGCCCACTTCCGCTTTGGGGGCCAGCAACAGTTGCCAGGGCAACCCTGGGCATGGCAGGGGGCTTGAAGGGGGCCTGGACCCGCCCACTTCCGCTTTGGGGGCCAGCAACAGTTGCCAGGGCAACCCTGGGCATGGCAGGGGGCTCAAGGGGGCCTGGACCCGCCCACTTCCGCTTTGGGGGCCAGCAACAGTTGCCAGGGCAACCCTGAGCATGGCAGGGGGCTTGAAGGGGGCCTGGACCCGCCCACTTCCGCTTTGGGGGCCAGCAACAGTTGCCAGGGCAACCCTGGGCATGGCAGGGGGCTTTAAGGGGGCCTGGACCCACCCACTTCCGCTTTGGGGGCCAGCAACAGTTGCCAGGGCAACCCTGGGCATGGCAGGGGGCTCAAGGGGGCCTGGACCCGCCCACTTCCGCTTTGGGGGCCAGCAACAGTTGCCAGGGCAACCCTGGGCATGGCAGGGGGCTCAAGGGGGCCTGGACCCGCCCACTTCCGCTTTGGGGGCCAGCAACAGTTGCCAGGGCAAAACTGGGCATGGCAGGGGGCTTGAAGGGGGCCTGGACCCGCCCACTTCCGCTTTGGGGGCCAGCAACAGTTGCCAGGGCAACCCTGGGCATGGCAGGGGGCTCAAGGGGGCCTGGACCCGCCCACTTCCGCTTGGGGGCCAGCAACAGTTGCCAGGGCAACGCTGGGCATGGCAGGGGGCTAAAGGGGGCCTGGACCCGCCCACTTCCGCTTTGGGGGCCAGCAACAGTTGCCAGGGCAACCCTGGGCATGGCAGGGGGCTTGAAGGGGGCCTGGACCCGCCCACTTCCGCTTTGGGGGCCAGCAGCAGTTGCCAGGGCAACCCTGGGCATGGCAGGGGGCTTGAAGGGGGCCTGGTCCCGCCCACTTCCGCTTTGGGGGCCAGCAACAGTTGCCAGGGCAACCCTGGGCATGGCAGGGGGCTCAAGGGGGCCTGGACCCGCCCACTTCCGCTTTGGGGGCCAGCAACAGTTGCCAGGGCAACGCTGGGCATGGCAGGGGGCTCAAGGGGGCCTGGACCCGCCCACTTCCGCTTTGGGGGCCAGCAACAGTTGCCAGGGCAACCCTGGGCATGGCAGGGGGCTTGAAGGGGACCTGGTCCCGCCCACTTCCGCTTTGGGGGCCAGCAACAGTTGCCAGGGCAACCCTGGGCATGGCAGGGGGCTCAAGGGGGCATGGACCCGCCCACTTCCGCTTTGGGGGCCAGCAACAGTTGCCAGGGCAACCCTGGGCATGGCAGGGGTGCTTAAGGGGGCCTGGACCCGCCCACTTCCGCTTTTGGGGCCAGCAACAGTTGCCAGGGCAACCCTGGGCATGGCAGGGGGCTCAAGGGGGCCTGGACCCGCCCACTTCCGCTTTGGGGGCCAGCAACAGTTGCCAGGGCAACCCTGGGCATGGCAGGGGGCTTGAAGGGGGCCTGGACCCGCCCACTTCCGCTTTGGGGGCCAGCAGAAGTTGCCAGGGCAACCCTGGGCATGGCAGGGGGCTCAAGGGGGCCTGGACCCGCCCACTTCCGCTTTGGGGGCCAGCAACAGTTGCCAGGGCAACCCTGGGCATGGCAGGGGGCTTGAAGTGGGCCTGGACCCGCCCACTTCCGCTTTGGGGGCCAGCAGCAGTTGCCAGGGCAACCCTGGGCATGGCAGGGGGCTTAAGGGGGCCTGGACCCGCCCACTTCCGCTTTGGGGGCCAGCAACAGTTGCCAGGGCAACCCTGGGCATGGCAGGGGGCTTGAAGTGGGCCTGGACCCGCCCACTTCCGCTTTGGGGGCCAGCAACAGTTGCCAGGGCAACCCTGGGCATGGCAGGGGGCTTGAAGGGGGCCTGGACCCGCCCACTTCCGCTTTGGGGGCCAGCAACAGTTGCCAGGGCAACCCTGGGCATGGCAGGGGGCTTGAAGGGGGCCTGGTCCCGCCCACTTCCGCTTTGGGGGCCAGCAACAGTTGCCAGGGCAACCCTGGGCATGGCAGGGGGCTCAAGGGGGCCTGGACCCGCCCACTTCCGCTTTGGGGGCCAGCAACAGTTGCCAGGGCAACGCTGGGCATGGCAGGGGGCTCAAGGGGGCCTGGACCCGCCCACTTCCGCTTTGGGGGCCAGCAACAGTTGCCAGGGCAACGCTGGGCATGGCAGGGGGCTCAAGGGGGCCTGGACCCGCCCACTTCCGCTTTGGGGGCCAGCAACAGTTGCCAGGGCAACCCTGGGCATGGCAGGGGGCTTGAAGGGGACCTGGTCCCGCCCACTTCCGCTTTGGGGGCCAGCAACAGTTGCCAGGGCAACCCTGGGCATGGCAGGGGGCTCAAGGGGGCATGGACCCGCCCACTTCCGCTTTGGGGGCCAGCAACAGTTGCCAGGGCAACCCTGGGCATGGCAGGGGTGCTTAAGGGGGCCTGGACCCGCCCACTTCCGCTTTTGGGGCCAGCAACAGTTGCCAGGGCAACCCTGGGCATGGCAGGGGGCTCAAGGGGGCCTGGACCCGCCCACTTCCGCTTTGGGGGCCAGCAACAGTTGCCAGGGCAACCCTGGGCATGGCAGGGGGCTTTAAGGGGGCCTGGACCCGCCCACTTCCGCTTTGGGGGCCAGCAACAGTTGCCAGGGCAACCCTGGGCATGGCAGGGAGCTTGAAGGGGGCCTGGACCCGCCCACTTCCGCTTTGGGGGCCAGCAACAGTTGCCAGTGCAACCCTGGGCATGGCAGGGGGCTCAAGGGGGCCTGGACCCGCCCACTTCCGCTTTGGGGGCCAGCAACAGTTGCCAGGGCAACCCTGGGCATGGCAGGGGGCTTGAAGGGGGCCTGGACCCGCCCACTTCCGCTTTGGGGGCCAGCAACAGTTGCCAGGGCAACCCTGGGCATGGCAGGGGGCTCAAGGGGGCCTGGACCCGCCCACTTCCGCTTTGGGGGCCAGCAACAGTTGCCAGGGCAACCCTGAGCATGGCAGGGGGCTTGAAGGGGGCCTGGACCCGCCCACTTCCGCTTTGGGGGCCAGCAACAGTTGCCAGGGCAACCCTGGGCATGGCAGGGGGCTTGAAGGGGGCCTGGACCCGCCCACTTCCGCTTTGGGGCCAGCAACAGTTGCCAGGGCAACCCTGGGCATGGCAGGGGGCTCAAGGGGGCCTGGACCCGCCCACTTCCGCTTTGGGGGCCAGCAACAGTTGCCAGGGCAACCCTGGGCATGGCAGGGGGCTTAAAGGGGGCCTGGACCCGCCCACTTCCGCTTTGGGGGCCAGCAACAGTTGCCAGGGCAACCCTGGGCATGGCAGGGGGCTTTAAGGGGGCCTGGACCCGCCCACTTCCGCTTTGGGGGCCAGCAACAGTTGCCAGGGCAACCCTGGGCATGGCAGGGAGCTTGAAGGGGGCCTGGACCCGCCCACTTCCGCTTTGGGGGCCAGCAACAGTTGCCAGTGCAACCCTGGGCATGGCAGGGGGCTCAAGGGGGCCTGGACCCACCCACTTCCGCTTTGGGGGCCAGCAACAGTTGCCAGGGCAACCCTGGGCATGGCAGGGGGCTTGAAGGGGGCCTGGACCCGCCCACTTCCGCTTTGGGGGCCAGCAACAGTTGCCAGGGCAACCCTGGGCATGGCAGGGGGCTCAAGGGGGCCTGGACCCGCCCACTTCCGCTTTGGAGGCCAGCAACAGTTGCCAGGGCAACCCTGGGCATGGCAGGGGGCTTGAAGGGGGCCTGGACCCGCCCACTTCCGCTTTGGGGGCCAGCAACAGTTGCCAGGGCAACCCTGGGCATGGCAGGGGGCTTGAAGGGGGCCTGGACCCGCCCACTTCCGCTTTGGGGGCCAGCAACAGTTGCCAGGGCAACCCTGGGCATGGCAGGGGGCTCAAGGGGGCCTGGACCCGCCCACTTCCGCTTTGGGGGCCAGCAACAGTTGCCAGGGCAACCCTGGGCATGGCAGGGGGCTTGAAGGGGGCCTGGACCCGCCCACTTCCGCTTTGGGGGCCAGCAACAGTTGCCAGGGCAACCCTGGGCATGGCAGGGGGCTTTAAGGGGGCCTGGACCCACCCACTTCCGCTTTGGGGGCCAGCAACAGTTGCCAGGGCAACCCTGGGCATGGCAGGGGGCTCAAGGGGGCCTGGACCCGCCCACTTCCGCTTTGGGGGCCAGCAACAGTTGCCAGGGCAACCCTGGGCATGGCAGGGGGCTCAAGGGGGCCTGGACCCGCCCACTTCCGCTTTGGGGGCCAGCAACAGTTGCCAGGGCAAAACTGGGCATGGCAGGGGGCTTGAAGGGGGCCTGGACCCGCCCACTTCCGCTTTGGGGGCCAGCAACAGTTGCCAGGGCAACCCTGGGCATGGCAGGGGGCTTGAAGGGGGCCTGGTCCCGCCCACTTCCACTTTGGGGGCCAGCAACAGTTGCCAGGGCAACCCTGGGCATGGCAGGGGGCTCAAGGGGGCCTGGACCCGCCCACTTCCGCTTGGGGGCCAGCAACAGTTGCCAGGGCAACGCTGGGCATGGCAGGGGGCTAAAGGGGGCCTGGACCCGCCCACTTCCGCTTTGGGGGCCAGCAACAGTTGCCAGGGCAACCCTGGGCATGGCAGGGGGCTTGAAGGGGGCCTGGACCCGCCCACTTCCGCTTTGGGGGCCAGCAACAGTTGCCAGGGCAACCCTGGGCATGGCAGGGGGCTCAAGGGGGCCTGGACCCGCCCACTTCCGCTTTGGGGGCCAGCAACAGTTGCCAGGGCAACCCTGGGCATGGCAGGGGGCTTAAAGGGGGCCTGGACCCGCCCACTTCCGCTTTGGGGGCCAGCAACAGTTGCCAGGGCAACCCTGGGCATGGCAGGGGGCTTTAAGGGGGCCTGGACCCACCCACTTCCGCTTTGGGGGCCAGCAACAGTTGCCAGGGCAACCCTGGGCATGGCAGGGGGCTCAAGGGGGCCTGGACCCGCCCACTTCCGCTTTGGGGGCCAGCAACATTTGCCAGGGCAACCCTGGGCATGGCAGGGGGCTCAAGGGGGCCTGGACCCGCCCACTTTCGCTTTGGGGGCCAGCAACAGTTGCCAGGGCAAAACTGGGCATGGCAGGGGGCTTGAAGGGGGCCTGGACCCGCCCACTTCCGCTTTGGGGGCCAGCAACAGTTGCCAGGGCAACCCTGGGCATGGCAGGTGGCTTAAAGGGGGCCTGGACCCGCCCACTTCCGCTTTGGGGGCCAGCAACAGTTGCCAGGGCAACCTAGGGCATGGCAGGGGGCTCAAGGGGGCCTGGACCCGCCCACTTCCGCTTTGGGGGCCAGCAACAGTTACCAGGGCAACCCTGGGCATGGCAGGGGGCTTGAAGGGGGCCTGGACCTGCCCACTTCCGCTTTGGGGGCCAGCAACAGTTGCCAGGGAAACCCAGGGCATGGCAGGGTGCTCAAGGGGGCCTGGACCCGCCCACTTCCGCTTTGGGGGCCAGCAACAGTTGCCAGGGCAACCCTGGGGAGGGCAGGGGGCTTTAAGGGGGCCTGGACCCGCCCAATTCCGCTTTGGGGGCCAGCAACAGTTGCCAGGGCAACCCTGGGCATGGCAGGGGGCTTAAAGGGGGCCTGGACCCGCCCACTTCCGCTTTGGGGGCCAGCAACAGTTGCCAGGGCAACCCTGGGCATGGCAGGGGGCTTAAAGGGGGCCTGGACCCGCCCACTTCCGCGTTGGGGGCCAGCAACAGTTGCCAGGGCAACCCTGGGCATGGCAGGGGGCTTAAGGGGGCCTGGACCCGCCCACTTCCGCGTTGGGGGCCAGCAACAGTTGCCAGGGCAACCCTGGGCATGGCAGGGGGTCTGAAGGGGGCCTGGACCCGCCCACTTCCGCTTTGGGGGCCAGCAACAGTTGCCAGGGCAACCCTGGGCATGGCAGGGGGCTTGAAGGGGGCCTGGACCCGCCCACTTCCGCTTTGGGGGCCAGCAACAGTTGCCAGGGCAACCCTGGGCATGGCAGGGGGCTTGAAGGGGGCCTGGACCCGCCCCCTTCCGCTTTGGGGGCCAGCAACAGTTGCCAGGGCAACCCTGGGCATGGCAGGGGGCTCAAGGGGGCCTGGACCCGCCCACTTCCGCTTTGGGGGCCAGCAACAGTTGCCAGGGCAACGCTGGGCATGGCAGGGGGCTCAAGGGGGCCTGGACCCACCCACTTCCGCTTTGGGGGCCAGCAACAGTTGCCAGGGCAACCCTGGGCATGGCAGGGGGCTTGAAGTGGGCCTGGACCCGCCCACTTCCGCTTTGGGGGCAAGCAACAGTTGCCAGGGCAACCCTGGGCATGGCAGGGGGCTCAAGGGGGCCTGGACCCGCCCACTTCCGCTTTGGGGGCCAGCAACAGTTGCCAGGGCAACCCTGGGCATGGCAGGGGTGCTTAAGGGGGCCTGGACCCGCCCACTTCCGCTTTGGGGGCCAGCAACAGTTGCCAGGGCAACCCTGGGCATGGCAGGGGGCTTGAAGGGGGCCTGGACCCGCCCACTTCCGCTTTGGGGGCCAGCAACAGTTGCCAGGGCAACCCTGGGCATGGCAGGGGGCTTGAAGGGGGCCTGGACCCGCCCACTTCCGCTTTGGGGGCCAGCAACAGTTGCCAGGGCAACCCTGGGCATGGCAGGGGTGCTTAAGGGGGCCTGGACCCGCCCACTTCCGCTTTGGGGGCCAGCAACAGTTGCCAGGGCAACCCTGGGCATGGAAGGGGGCTTGAAGGGGGCCTGGACCCGCCCACTTCCGCTTTGGGGGCCAGCAACAGTTGCCAGGGCAACCCTGGGCATGGCAGGGGGCTTGAAGGGGGCCTGGACCCGCCCACTTCCACTTTGGGGGCCAGCAACAGTTGCCAGGGCAACCCTGGGCATGGCAGGGGGCTCAAGGGGGCCTGGACCCGCCCACTTCCGCTTGGGGGCCAGCAACAGTTGCCAGGGCAACGCTGGGCATGGCAGGGGGCTCAAGGGGGCCTGGACCTGCCCACTTCCGCTTTGGGGGCCAGCAACAGTTGCCAGGGCAACCCTGGGCATGGCAGGGGGCTTGAAGGGGGCCTGGACCCGCCCACTTCCGCTTTGGGGGCCAGCAGCAGTCGCCAGGGCAACCCTGGGCATGGCAGGGGGCTCAAGGGGGCCTGGACACGCCCACTTCCGCTTTGGGGGCCAGCAACAGTTGCCAGGGCAACCCTGGGCATGGCAGGTGGCTTAAAGGGGGCCTGGACCCGCCCACTTCCGCTTTGGGGGCCAGCAACAGTTGCCAGGGCAACCCTGGGCATGGCAGGGGGCTTAAGGGGGCCTGGACCCGCCCACTTCCGCGTTGGGGGCCAGCAACAGTTGCCAGGGCAACCCTGGGCATGGCAGGGGGCTTGAAGGGGGCCTGGACCCGCCCACTTCCGCTTTGGGGGCCAGCAGCAGTTGCCAGGGCAACCCTGGGCATGGCAGGGGGCTTGAAGGGGGCCTGGACCCGCCCACTTCCGCTTTGGGGGCCAGCAACAGTTGCCAGGGCAACCCTGGGCATGGCAGGGGGCTTGAAGGGGGCCTGGACCCGCCCACTTCCGCTTTGGGGGCCAGCAGCAGTTGCCAGGGCAACCCTGGGCATGGCAGGGGGCTCAAAAGGGCCTGGACACGCCCACTTCCGCTTTGGGGGCCAGCAACAGTTGCCAGGGCAACCCTGGGTATGGCAGGTGGCTTAAAGGGGGCCTGGACCCGCCCACTTCCGCTTTGGGGGCCAGCAACAGTTGCCAGGGCAACCCTGGGCATGGCAGGGGGCTTGAAGGGGGCCTGGACCCGCCCACTTCCGCTTTGGGGGCCAGCAACAGTTGCCAGGGCAACCCTGGGCATGGCAGGGGGCTCAAGGGGGCCTGGACCCGCCCACTTCCGCTTTGGGGGCCAGCAACAGTTGCCAGGGCAACCCTGGGCATGGCAGGGGGCTCAAGGGGGCCTGGACCTGCCCACTTCCGCTTTTGGGGCCAGCAACAGTTGCCAGGGCAACCCTGGGCATGGCAGGGGGCTTAAGGGGGCCTGGACCCGCCCACTTCCGCTTTGGGGGCCAGCAACAGTTGCCAGGGCAACCCTGGGCATGGCAGGGGGCTCAAGGGGGCCTGGACCCGCCCACTTCCGCTTTGGGGGCCAGCAACTGTTGCCAGGGCAACCCTGGGCATGGCAGGGGGCTCAAGGGGGCCTGGACCCGCCCACTTCCGCTTTGGGGGCCAGCAACAGTTGCCAGGGCAACCCTGGGCATGGCAGGGGGCTTAAGGGGGCCTGGACCCGCCCACTTCCGCTTTGGGGGCCAGCAACAGTTGCCACGGCAACCCTGGGCATGGCAGGGGGCTCAAGGGGGCCTGGACTCGCCCACTTCCGCTTTGGGGGCCAGCAACAGTTGCCAGGGCAACCCTGGGCATGGCAGGGGGCTGAAGGGGGCCTGGACCCGCCCACTTCCGCTTTGGGGGCCAGCAACAGTTGCCAGGGCAATCCTGGGCATGGCAGGGGGCTCAAGGGGGCCTGGACCCGCCCACTTCCGCTTTGGGGGCCAGCAACAGTTGCCAGGGCAACCCTGGGCAGGGCAGGGGGCTTTAAGGGGGCCTGGACCCGCCCACTTCCGCTTTGGGGGCCAGCAACAGTTGCCAGGGCAACCCTGGGCATGGCAGGGGGCTCAAGGGGGCCTGGACCCGCCCACTTCCGCTTTGGGGGCCAGCAACAGTTGCCAGGGCAACCCTGAGCATGGCAGGGGGCTTGAAGGGGGCCTGGACCCGCCCACTTCCGCTTTGGGGGCCAGCAACAGTTGCCAGGGCAACCCTGGGCATGGCAGGGGGTTTGAAGGGGGCCTGGACCCGCCCACTTCCGCTTTGGGGGCCAGCAACAGTTGCCAGGGCAACCCTGGGCATGGCAGGGGGCTCAAGGGGGCCTGGACCCGCCCACTTCCGCTTTGGGGGCCAGCAACAGTTGCCAGGGCAACCCTGGGCATGGCAGGGGGCTTAAAGGGGGCCTGGACCCGCCCACTTCCGCTTTGGGGGCCAGCAACAGTTGCCAGGGCAACCCTGGGCATGGCAGGGGGCTTTAAGGGGGCCTGGACCCACCCACTTCCGCTTTGGGGGCCAGCAACAGTTGCCAGGGCAACCCTGGGCATGGCAGGGGGCTCAAGGGGGCCTGGACCCGCCCACTTCCGCTTTGGGGGCCAGCAACAGTTGCCAGGGCAACCCTGGGCAGGGCAGGGGGCTTTAAGGGGGCCTGGACCCGCCCACTTCCGCTTTGGGGGCCAGCAACAGTTGCCAGGGCAACCCTGGGCATGGCAGGGGGCTTAAGGGGGCCTGGACCCGCCCACTTCCGCTTCGGGGGCCAGCAACAGTTGCCAGGGCAACCCTGGGCATGGCAGGGGGCTCAAGGGGGCCTGGACCCGCCCACTTCCGCTTTGGGGGCAAGCAACAGTTGCCAGGGCAACCCTGGGCATGGCAGGGGGCTCAAGGGGGCCTGGACCCGCCCACTTCCGCTTTGGGGGCCAGCAACAGTTGCCAGGGCAACCCTGGGCATGGAAGGGGGCTTAAGGGGGCCTGGACCCGCCCACTTCCGCTTTGGGGGCCAGCAACAGTTGCCAGGGCAACCCTGGGCATGGCAGGGGGCTCAAGGGGGCCTGGACCCGCCCACTTCCGCTTTGGGGGCCAGCAACAGTTGCCAGGGCAACCCTGGGCAGGGCAGGGGGCTTTAAGGGGGCCTGGACCCGCCCACTTCCGCTTTGGGGGCCAGCAACAGTTGCCAGGGCAACCCTGGGCATGGCAGGGGGCTTAAGGGGGCCTGGACCCGCCCACTTCCGCTTTGGGGGCCAGCAACAGTTGCCAGGGCAACCCTGGGCATGGCAGGGGGCTTGAAGTGGGCCTGGACCCGCCCACTTCCGCTTTGGGGGCCAGCAACAGTTGCCAGGGCAACCCTGGGCATGGCAGGGGGCTTGAAGGGGGCCTGGACCCGCCCACTTCCGCTTTGGGGGCCAGCAACAGTTGCCAGGGCAACCCTGGGCATGGCAGGGGGCTTGAAGGGGGCCTGGACCCGCCCACTTCCGCTTTGGGGGCCAGCAACAGTTGCCAGTGCAACCCTGGGCATGGCAGGGGGCTCAAGGGGGCCTGGACCCGCCCACTTCCGCTTTGGGGGCCAGCAACAGTTGCCAGGGCAACCCTGGGCATGGCAGGGGGCTGAAGGGGGCCTGGACCCGCCCACTTCCGCTTTGGGGGCCAGCAACAGTTGCCAGGGCAACCCTGGGCATGGCAGGGGGCTCAAGGGGGCCTGGACCCGCCCACTTCCGCTTTGGGGGCCAGCAACAGTTGCCAGGGCAACCCTGGGCATGGCAGGGGGCTTAAGGGGGCCTGGACCCGCCCACTTCCGCTTTGGGGGCCAGCAACAGTTGCCAGGGCAACCCTGGGCATGGCAGGGGGCTTGAAGTGGGCCTGGACCCGCCCACTTCCGCTTTGGGGGCCAGCAACAGTTGCCAGGGCAACCCTGGGCATGGCAGGGGGCTTGAAGGGGGCCTGGACCCGCCCACTTCCGCTTTGGGGGCCAGCAACAGTTGCCAGGGCAACCCTGGGCATGGCAGGGGGCTTGAAGGGGGCCTGGACCCGCCCACTTCCGCTTTGGGGGCCAGCAACAGTTGCCAGTGCAACCCTGGGCATGGCAGGGGGCTCAAGGGGGCCTGGACCCGCCCACTTCCGCTTTGGGGGCCAGCAACAGTTGCCAGGGCAACCCTGGGCATGGCAGGGGGCTGAAGGGGGCCTGGACCCGCCCACTTCCGCTTTGGGGGCCAGCAACAGTTGCCAGGGCAACCCTGGGCATGGCAGGGGGCTTAAAGGGGCCTAGACCCGCCCACTTCCGCTTTGGGGGCCAGCAACACTTGCCAGGGCAACCCTGGGCAGGGCAGGGGGCTTTAAGGGGGCCTGGACCCGCCCACTTCCGCTTTGGGGGCCAGCAACAGTTGCCAGGGCAACCCTGGGCATGGCAGGGGGCTCAAGGGGGCCTGGACACGCCCACTTCCGCTTTGGGGGCCAGCAACAGTTGCCAGGGCAACCCTGGGCATGGCAGGGGGCTTAAGGGGGCCTGGACCCGCCCACTTCCGCTTTGGGGGCCAGCAACAGTTGCCAGGGCAACCCTGGGCATGGCAGGGGGCTTAAAGGGGGCCTGGACCCGCCCACTTCCGCTTTGGGGGCCAGCAACAGTTGCCAGGGCAACCCTGGGCATGGCAGGGGGCTTAAGGGGGCCTGGACCCGCCCACTTCCGCGTTGGGGGCCAGCAATAGTTGCCAGGGCAACCCTGGGCATGGCAGGGGGCTTGAAGGGGGCCTGGACCCGCCCACTTCCGCTTTGGGGGCCAGCAACAGTTGCCAGGGCAACCCTGGGCATGGCAGGGGGCTTGAAGGGGGCCTGGTCCCGCCCACTTCCGCTTTGGGGGCCAGCAACAGTTGCCAGGGCAACCCTGGGCATGGCAGGGGGCTCAAGGGGGCCTGGACCCGCCCACTTCCGCTTTGGGGGCCAGCAACAGTTGCCAGGGCAACGCTGGGCATGGCAGGGGGCTCAAGGGGGCCTGGACCCGCCCACTTCCGCTTTGGGGGCCAGCAACAGTTGCCAGGGCAACCCTGGGCATGGCAGGGGGCGTAAGGGGGCCTGGACCCGCCCACTTCCGCTTTGGGGGCCAGCAACAGTTGCCAGGGCAACCCTTGGCATGGCAGGGGGCTCGAAGGGGGCCTGGACCCGCCCACTTCCGCTTTGGGGGCCAGCAACAGTTGCCAGGGCAACCCTGGGCATGGCAGGGGGCTTGAAGGGGGCCTGGACCCGCCCACTTCCGCTTTGGGGGCCAGCAACAGTTGCCAGGGCAACCATGGGCATGGCAGGGGGCTTGAAGGGGGCCTGGACCCGCCCACTTCCGCTTTTGGGGCCAGAAACAGTTGCCAGGGCAACCCTGGGCATGGCAGGGGGCTCGAAGGGGGCCTGGACCCGCCCACTTCCGCTTTGGGGGCCAGCAACAGTTGCCAGGGCAACCCTGGGCATTACAGGGGGCTTGAAGGGGCCCTGGACCCGCCCACTTCCGCTTTGGGGGCCAGCAACAGTTGCCAGGGCAACCCTGGGCATGGCAGGGGGCTTAAGGGGGCCTGGACCCGCCCACTTCCGCTTTGGGGGCCAGCATCAGTTGCCAAGGCAACCCTGGGCATGGCAGGGGGCTTAAAGGGGGCCTGGACCCACCCACTTCCGCTTTGGGGGCCATCAACAGTTGCCAGGGCAACCCTGGGCATGGCAGGGGGCTTAAAGGGGGCCTGGACCCACCCACTTCCGCTTTGGGGGCCATCAACAGTTGCCAGGGCAACCCTGGGCATGGCAGGGGGCTTAAAGGGGGCCTGGACCCGCCCACTTCCGCTTTGGGGGCCAGCAACAGTTGCCAGGGCAACCCTGGGCAGGGCAGGGGGCTCAAGGGGGCCTGGACCCGCCCACTTCCACTTTGGGGGCCAGCAACAGTTGCCAGGGCAAGCCTGGGCATGGCAGGGGGCTTTAAGGGGGCCTGGACCCGCCCACTTCCGCTTTGGGGGCCAGCAACAGTTGCCAGGGCAACCCTGGGCATGGCAGGGGGCTTAAGGGGGCCTGGACCCGCCCACTTCCGCTTTGGGGGCCAGCAACAGTTGCCAGGGCAACCCTGGGCATGGCAGGGGGCTTAAAGGGGCCTAGACCCGCCCACTTCCGCTTTGGGGGCCAGCAACACTTGCCAGGGCAACCCTGGGCAGGGCAGGGGGCTTAAGGGGGCCTGGACCCGCCCACTTCCGCTTTGGGGGCCAGCAACAGTTGCCAGGGCAACCCTGGGCATGGCAGGGGGCTTTAAGGGGGCCTGGACCCGCCCACTTCCGCTTTGGGGGCCAGCAACACTTGCCAGGGCAACCCTGGGCATGGCAGGGGGCTTAAAGGGGGCCTGGACCCGCCCACTTCCGCTTTGGGGGCCAGCAACACTTGCCAGGGCAACCCTGGGCAGGGCAGGGGGCTTAAGGGGGCCTGGACCCGCCCACTTCCGCTTTGGGGGCCAGCAACAGTTGACAGGGCAACCCTGGGCATGGCAGGGGGCTTAAGGGGGCCTGGACCCGCCCACTTCCGCTTTGGGGGCCAGCAACAGTTGCCAGGGCAACCCTGGGAATGGCAGGGGGCTTTAAGGGGGCCTGGACCCGCCCACTTCCGCTTTGGGGGCCAGCAACACTTGCCAGGGCAACCCTGGGCATGGCAGGGGGCTTAAGGGGGCCTGGACCCGCCCACTTCCGCTTTGGGGGCCAGCAACAGTTGCCAGGGCAACCCTGGGCATGGCAGGGGGCTTAAAGGGGCCTAGACCCGCCCACTTCCGCTTTGGGGGCCAGCAACAGTTTCCAGGGCAACCCTGGGCATGGCAGGGGGCTTAAGGGGGCCTGGACCCGCCCACTTCCGCTTTGGGGGGCAGCAACAGTTGCCAGGGCAACCCTGGGCATGGCAGGTTGCTCAAGGGGGAATGGACCCGCCCACTTCCGCTTTGGGGGCCAGCAACAGTTGCCAGGGCAACCCTGGGCATGGCAGGGGGCTTAAGGGGGCCTGGACCCGCCCACTTCCGCTTTGGGGGCCAGCAACAGTTGCCAGGGCAACCCTGGGCATGGCAGGGGGCTTAAAGGGGGCCTGGACCCGCCCACTTCCGCTTTGGGGGCCAGCAACAGTTGCCAGGGCAACCCTGGGCATGGCAGGGGGCTCAAGGGGGCCTGGACCCGCCCACTTCCGCTTTGGGGGCCAGCAACAGTTGCCAGGGCAAGCCTGGGCATGGAAGGGGGCTTAAGGGGGCCTGGACCCACCCACTTCCGCTTTGGGGGCCAGCAACAGTTGCCAGGGCAACCCTGGGCATGGCAGGGGGCTTAAAGGGGGCCTGGACCCGCCCACTTCCGCTTTGGGGGCCAGCAACAGTTGCCAGGGCAACCCTGGGCATGGCAGGGGGTTTAAAGGGGGCCTGGACCCGCCCACTTCCGCTTTGGGGGGCAGCAACAGTTGCCAGGGCAACTCTGGGCAGACAGGGGGCTTTAAGGGGGCCTGGACCCGCCCACTTCCGCTTTGGGGGCCAGCAACAGTTGCCAGGGCAACCCTGGGCATGGCAGGGGGCTTAAAGGGGGCCTGGACCCGCCCACTTCCGCTTTGGGGGCCAGCAACAGTTGCCAGGGCAACCCTGGGCATGGCAGGGGGCTCAAGGGGGCCTGGACCCGCCCACTTCCGCTTTGGGGGCCAGCAACAGTTGCCAGGGCAACCCTGGGCATGGCAGGGGGCTCAAGGGGGCCTGAACCCGCCCACTTCCGCTTTGGGGGCCAGCATCAGTTGCCAGGGCAACCCTGGGCATGGCAGGGGGCTTAAAGGGGGCCTGGACCCACCCACTTCCTCTTTGGGGGCCATCAACAGTTGCCAGGGCAACCCTGGGCATGGCAGGGGGCTTAAAGGGGGCCTGGACCCGCCCACTTCCGCTTTGGGGGCCAGCAACAGTTGCCAGGGCAACCCTGGGCAGGGCAGGGGGCTCAAGGGGGCCTGGACCCACCCACTTCCGCTTTGGGGGCCATCAACAGTTGCCAGGGCAAGCCTGGGCATGGCAGGGGGCTTTAAGGGGGCCTGGACCCGCCCACTTCCGCTTTGGGGGCCAGCAACAGTTGCCAGGGCAACCCTGGGCATGGCAGGGGGCTTAAGGGGGCCTGGACCCGCCCACTTCCGCTTTGGGGGCCAGCAACAGTTGCCAGGGCAACCCTGGGCATGGCAGGGGGCTTAAAGGGGCCTAGACCCGCCCACTTCCGCTTTGGGGGCCAGCAACACTTGCCAGGGCAACCCTGGGCAACGCAGGGGGCTTAAGGGGGCCTGGACCCGCCCACTTCCGCTTTGGGGGCCAGCAACAGTTGCCAGGGCAACCCTGGGCATGGCAGGGGGCTTTAAGGGTGCCTGGACCCGCCCACTTCCGCTTTGGGGGCCAGCAACAGTTGCCAGGGCAACCCTGGGCATGGCAGGGGGCTTAAGGGGGCCTGGACCCGCCCACTTCCGCTTTGGGGGCCAGCAACAGTTGCCAGGGCAACCCTGGGCATGGCAGGGGGCTTAAAGGGGCCTGGACCCGCCCACTTCCGCTTTGGGGGCCAGCAACACTTGCCAGGGCAACCCTGGGCATGGCAGGGGGCTTTACTGGGCCTGGACCCGCCCACTTCCGCTTTGGGGGCCAGCAACAGTTGCCAGGGCAACCCTGGGCATGGCAGGGGGCTTTAAGGCGGCCTGGACCCGCCCACTTCCGCTTTGGGGGCCAGCAACAGTTTCCAGGGCAACCCTGGGCATGGCAGGGGGCTTAAGGGGGCCTGGACCCGCCCACTTCCGCTTTGGGGGGCAGCAACAGTTGCCAGGGCAACCCTGGGCATGGCAGGTTGCTCAAGGGGGAATGGACCCGCCCACTTCCGCTTTGGGGGCCAGCAACAGTTGCCAGGGCAACCCTGGGCATGGCAGGGGGCTCAAGGGGGCCTGAACCCGCCCACTTCCGCTTTGGGGGCCAGCAACAGTTGCCAGGGCAACCCTGGGCATGGCAGGGGGCTTAAAGGGGGCCTGGACCCGCCCACTTCCGCTTTGGGGGCCAGCAACAGTTGCCAGGGCAACCCTGGGCATGGCAGGGGGCTTAAGGGGGCCTGGACCCGCCCACTTCCGCTTTGGGGGCCAGCAACAGTTGCCAGGGCAACCCTGGGCATGGCAGGGGGCTTAAAGGGGCCTAGACCCGCCCACTTCCGCTTTGGGGGCCAGCAACAGTTTCCAGGGCAACCCTGGGCATGGCAGGGGGCTTAAGGGGGCCTGGACCCGCCCACTTCCGCTTTGGGGGGCAGCAACAGTTGCCAGGGCAACCCTGGGCATGGCAGGTTGCTCAAGGGGGAATGGACCCGCCCACTTCCGCTTTGGGGGCCAGCAACAGTTGCCAGGGCAACCCTGGGCATGGCAGGGGGCTTAAGGGGGCCTGGACCCGCCCACTTCCGCTTTGGGGGCCAGCAACAGTTGCCAGGGCAACCCTGGGCATGGCAGGGGGCTTAAAGGGGGCCTGGACCCGCCCACTTCCGCTTTGGGGGCCAGCAACAGTTGCCAGGGCAACCCTGGGCATGGCAGGGGGCTCAAGGGGGCCTGGACCCGCCCACTTCCGCTTTGGGGGCCAGCAACAGTTGCCAGGGCAAGCCTGGGCATGGAAGGGGGCTTAAGGGGGCCTGGACCCACCCATTTCCGCTTTGGGGGCCAGCAACAGTTGCCAGGGCAACCCTGGGCATGGCAGGGGGCTTAAAGGGGGCCTGGACCCGCCCACTTCCGCTTTGGGGACCAGCAACAGTTGCCAGGGCAACCCTGGGCATGGCAGGGGGTTTAAAGGGGGCCTGGACCCGCCCACTTCCGCTTTGGGGGGCAGCAACAGTTGCCAGGGCAACTCTGGGCAGACAGGGGGCTTTAAGGGGGCCTGGACCCGCCCACTTCCGCTTTGGGGGCCAGCAACAGTTGCCAGGGCAACCCTGGGCATGGCAGGGGGCTTAAAGGGGGCCTGGACCCGCCCACTTCCGCTTTGGGGGCCAGCAACAGTTGCCAGGGCAACCCTGGGCATGGCAGGGGGCTTAAAGGGGCCTGGACCCGCCCACTTCCGCTTTGGGGGCCAGCAACACTTGCCAGGGCAACCCTGGGCATGGCAGGGGGCTTTACTGGGCCTGGACCCGCCCACTTCCGCTTTGGGGGCCAGCAACAGTTGCCAGGGCAACCCTGGGCATGGCAGGGGGCTTTAAGGCGGCCTGGACCCGCCCACTTCCGCTTTGGGGGCCAGCAACAGTTTCCAGGGCAACCCTGGGCATGGCAGGGGGCTTAAGGGGGCCTGGACCCGCCCACTTCCGCTTTGGGGGGCAGCAACAGTTGCCAGGGCAACCCTGGGCATGGCAGGTTGCTCAAGGGGGAATGGACCCGCCCACTTCCGCTTTGGGGGCCAGCAACAGTTGCCAGGGCAACCCTGGGCATGGCAGGGGGCTTAAAGGGGGCCTGGACCCGCCCACTTCCGCTTTGGGGGCCAGCAACAGTTGCCAGGGCAACCCTGGGCATGGCAGGGGGCTTAAGGGGGCCTGGACCCGCCCACTTCCGCTTTGGGGGCCAGCAACAGTTGCCAGGGCAACCTTGGGCATGGCAGGGGGCTTTAAGGGGGCCTGGACCCACCCACTTCCGCTTTGGGGGCCAGCAACACTTGCCAGGGCAACCCTGGGCATGGCAGGGGGCTTAAGGGGGCCTGGACCCGCCCACTTCTGCTTTGGGGGCCAGCAACAGTTGCCAGGGCAACCCTGGGCATGGCAGGGGGCTTAAAGGGGCCTAGACCCGCCCACTTCCGCTTTGGGGGCCAGCAACAGTTTCCAGGGCAACCCTGGGCATGGCAGGGGGCTTAAGGGGGCCTGGACCCGCCCACTTCCGCTTTGGGGGGCAGCAACAGTTGCCAGGGCAACCCTGGGCATGGCAGGTTGCTCAAGGGGGAATGGACCCGCCCACTTCCGCTTTGGGGGCCAGCAACAGTTGCCAGGGCAACCCTGGGCATGGCAGGGGGCTTAAGGGGGCCTGGACCCGCCCACTTCCGCTTTGGGGGCCAGCAACAGTTGCCAGGGCAACCCTGGGCATGGCAGGGGGCTTAAAGGGGGCCTGGACCCGCCCACTTCCGCTTTGGGGGCCAGCAACAGTTGCCAGGGCAACCCTGGGCATGGCAGGGGGCTCAAGGGGGCCTGGACCCGCCCACTTCCGCTTTGGGGGCCAGCAACAGTTGCCAGGGCAAGCCTGGGCATGGAAGGGGGCTTAAGGGGGCCTGGACCCACCCACTTCCGCTTTGGGGGCCAGCAACAGTTGCCAGGGCAACCCTGGGCATGGCAGGGGGCTTAAAGGGGGCCTGGACCCGCCCACTTCCGCTTTGGGGGCCAGCAACAGTTGCCAGGGCAACCCTGGGCATGGCAGGGGGTTTAAAGGGGGCCTGGACCCGCCCACTTCCGCTTTGGGGGGCAGCAACAGTTGCCAGGGCAACTCTGGGCAGACAGGGGGCTTTAAGGGGGCCTGGACCCGCCCACTTCCGCTTTGGGGGCCAGCAACAGTTGCCAGGGCAACCCTGGGCATGGCAGGGGGCTTAAAGGGGCCTGGACCCGCCCACTTCCGCTTTGGGGGCCAGCAACAGTTGCCAGGGCAACCCTGGGCATGGCAGGGGGCTCAAGGGGGCCTGGACCCGCCCACTTCCGCTTTGGGGGCCAGCAACAGTTGCCAGGGCAACCCTGGGCATGGCAGGGGGCTCAAGGGGGCCTGAACCCGCCCACTTCCGCTTTGGGGGCCAGCATCAGTTGCCAGGGCAACCCTGGGCATGGCAGGGGGCTTAAAGGGGGCCTGGACCCACCCACTTCCTCTTTGGGGGCCATCAACAGTTGCCAGGGCAACCCTGGGCATGGCAGGGGGCTTAAAGGGGGCCTGGACCCGCCCACTTCCGCTTTGGGGGCCAGCAACAGTTGCCAGGGCAACCCTGGGCAGGGCAGGGGGCTCAAGGGGGCCTGGACCCACCCACTTCCGCTTTGGGGGCCATCAACAGTTGCCAGGGCAAGCCTGGGCATGGCAGGGGGCTTTAAGGGGGCCTGGACCCGCCCACTTCCGCTTTGGGGGCCAGCAACAGTTGCCAGGGCAACCCTGGGCATGGCAGGGGGCTTAAGGGGGCCTGGACCCGCCCACTTCCGCTTTGGGGGCCAGCAACAGTTGCCAGGGCAACCCTGGGCATGGCAGGGGGCTTAAAGGGGCCTAGACCCGCCCACTTCCGCTTTGGGGGCCAGCAACACTTGCCAGGGCAACCCTGGGCAACGCAGGGGGCTTAAGGGGGCCTGGACCCGCCCACTTCCGCTTTGGGGGCCAGCAACAGTTGCCAGGGCAACCCTGGGCATGGCAGGGGGCTTTAAGGGTGCCTGGACCCGCCCACTTCCGCTTTGGGGGCCAGCAACAGTTGCCAGGGCAACCTTGGGCATGGCAGGGGGCTTTAAGGGGGCCTGGACCCACCCACTTCCGCTTTGGGGGCCAGCAACACTTGCCAGGGCAACCCTGGGCATGGCAGGGGGCTTAAGGGGGCCGGGACCCGCCCACTTCCGCTTTGGGGGCCAGCAACAGTTGCCAGGGCAACCCTGGGCATGGCAGGGGGCTTAAAGGGGCCTAGACCCGACCACTTCCGCTTTGGGGGCCAGCAACACTTGCCAGGGCAACCCTGGGCAACGCAGGGGGCTTAAGGGGGCCTGGACCCGCCCACTTCCGCTTTGGGGGCCAGCAACAGTTGCCAGGGCAACCCTGGGCATGGCAGGGGGCTTTAAGGGTGCCTGGACCCGCCCACTTCCGCTTTGGGGGCCAGCAACAGTTGCCAGGGCAACCCTGGGCATGGCAGGGGGCTTAAGGGGGCCTGGACCCGCCCACTTCCGCTTTGGGGGCCAGCAACAGTTGCCAGGGCAACCCTGGGCATGGCAGGGGGCTTAAAGGGGGCCTGGACCCGCCCACTTCCGCTTTGGGGGCCAGCAACAGTTGCCAGGGCAACCCTGGGCATGGCAGGGGGCTTAAGGGGGCCTGGACCCGCCCACTTCCGCTTTGGGGGCCAGCAACAGTTGCCAGGGCAACCTTGGGCATGGCAGGGGGCTTTAAGGGGGCCTGGACCCACCCACTTCCGCTTTGGGGGCCAGCAACACTTGCCAGGGCAACCCTGGGCATGGCAGGGGGCTTAAGGGGGCCGGGACCCGCCCACTTCCGCTTTGGGGGCCAGCATCAGTTGCCAGGGCAACCCTGGGCAGGGCAGGGGGCTTTAAGGGGGCCTGGACCCACCCACTTCCGCTTTGGGGGCCAGCAAAAGTTGCCAGGGCAACCCTGGGCATGGCAGGGGGCTTAAGGGGGCCTGGACCCGCCCACTTCCGCTTTGGGGGCCAGCAACAGTTGCCAGGGCAACCCTGGGCATGGCAGGGGGCTTAAAGGGGCCTAGACCCGCCCACTTCCGCTTTGGGGGCCAGCAACAGTTTCCAGGGCAACCCTGGGCATGGCAGGGGGCTTAAGGGGGCCTGGACCCGCCCACTTCCGCTTTGGGGGGCAGCAACAGTTGCCAGGGCAACCCTGGGCATGGCAGGTTTCTCAAGGGGGAATGGACCCGCCCACTTCCGCTTTGGGGGCCAGCAACAGTTGCCAGGGCAACCCTGGGCATGGCAGGGGGCTTAAGGGGGCCTGGACCCGCCCACTTCCGCTTTGGGGGCCAGCAACAGTTGCCAGGGCAACCCTGGGCATGGCAGGGGGCTTAAAGGGGGCCTGGACCCGCCCACTTCCGCTTTGGGGGCCAGCAACAGTTGCCAGGGCCACCCTGGGCATGGCAGGGGGCTCAAGGGGGCCTGGACCCGCCCACTTCCGCTTTGGGGGCCAGCAACAGTTGCCAGGGCAAGCCTGGGCATGGAAGGGGGCTTAAGGGGGCCTGGACCCACCCACTTCCGCTTTGGGGGCCAGCAACAGTTGCCAGGGCAACCCTGGGCATGGCAGGGGGCTTAAAGGGGGCCTGGACCCGCCCACTTCCGCTTTGGGGGCCAGCAACAGTTGCCAGGGCAACCCTGGGCATGGCAGGGGGTTTAAAGGGGGCCTGGACCCGCCCACTTCCGCTTTGGGGGGCAGCAACAGTTGCCAGGGCAACTCTGGGCAGACAGGGGGCTTTAAGGGGGCCTGGACCCGCCCACTTCCGCTTTGGGGGCCAGCAACAGTTGCCAGGGCAACCCTGGGCATGGCAGGGGGCTTAAAGGGGGCCTGGACCCGCCCACTTCCGCTTTGGGGGCCAGCAACAGTTGCCAGGGCAACCCTGGGCATGGCAGGGGGCTTAAAGGGGCCTGGACCCGCCCACTTCCGCTTTGGGGGCCAGCAACACTTGCAAGGGCAACCCTGGGCATGGCAGGGGGCTTTACTGGGCCTGGACCCGCCCACTTCCGCTTTGGGGGCCAGCAACAGTTGCCAGGGCAACCCTGGGCATGGCAGGGGGCTTTAAGGCGGCCTGGACCCGCCCACTTCCGCTTTGGGGGCCAGCAACAGTTTCCAGGGCAACCCTGGGCATGGCAGGGGGCTTAAGGGGGCCTGGACCCGCCCACTTCCGCTTTGGGGGGCAGCAACAGTTGCCAGGGCAACCCTGGGCATGGCAGGTTGCTCAAGGGGGAATGGACCCGCCCACTTCCGCTTTGGGGGCCAGCAACAGTTGCCAGGGCAACCCTGGGCATGGCAGGGGGCTCAAGGGGGCCTGAACCCGCCCACTTCCGCTTTGGGGGCCAGCAACAGTTGCCAGGGCAACCCTGGGCATGGCAGGGGGCTTAAAGGGGGCCTGGACCCGCCCACTTCCGCTTTGGGGGCCAGCAACAGTTGCCAGGGCAACCCTGGGCATGGCAGGGGGCTTAAGGGGGCCTGGACCCGCCCACTTCCGCTTTGGGGGCCAGCAACAGTTGCCAGGGCAACCTTGGGCATGGCAGGGGGCTTTAAGGGGGCCTGGACCCACCCACTTCCGCTTTGGGGGCCAGCAACACTTGCCAGGGCAACCCTGGGCATGGCAGGGGGCTTAAGGGGGCCGGGACCCGCCCACTTCCGCTTTGGGGGCCAGCATCAGTTGCCAGGGCAACCCTGGGCAGGGCAGGGGGCTTTAAGGGGGCCTGGACCCACCCACTTCCGCTTTGGGGGCCAGCAAAAGTTGCCAGGGCAACCCTGGGCATGGCAGGGGGCTTAAGGGGGCCTGGACCCGCCCACTTCCGCTTTGGGGGCCAGCAACAGTTGCCAGGGCAACCCTGGGCATGGCAGGGGGCTTAAAGGGGCCTAGACCCGCCCACTTCCGCTTTGGGGGCCAGCAACAGTTTCCAGGGCAACCCTGGGCATGGCAGGGGGCTTAAGGGGGCCTGGACCCGCCCACTTCCGCTTTGGGGGGCAGCAACAGTTGCCAGGGCAACCCTGGGCATGGCAGGTTGCTCAAGGGGGAATGGACCCGCCCACTTCCGCTTTGGGGGCCAGCAACAGTTGCCAGGGCAACCCTGGGCATGGCAGGGGGCTTAAGGGGGCCTGGACCCGCCCACTTCCGCTTTGGGGGCCAGCAACAGTTGCCAGGGCAACCCTGGGCATGGCAGGGGGCTTAAAGGGGGCCTGGACCCGCCCACTTCCGCTTTGGGGGCCAGCAACAGTTGCCAGGGCAACCCTGGGCATGGCAGGGGGCTCAAGGGGGCCTGGACCCGCCCACTTCCGCTTTGGGGGCCAGCAACAGTTGCCAGGGCAAGCCTGGGCATGGAAGGGGGCTTAAGGGGGCCTGGACCCACCCACTTCCGCTTTGGGGGCCAGCAACAGTTGCCAGGGCAACCCTGGGCATGGCAGGGGCTTAAAGGGGGCCTGGACCCGCCCACTTCCGCTTTGGGGGCCAGCAACAGTTGCCAGGGCAACCCTGGGCATGGCAGGGGGTTTAAAGGGGGCCTGGACCCGCCCACTTCCGCTTTGGGGGGCAGCAACAGTTGCCAGGGCAACTCTGGGCAGACAGGGGGCTTTAAGGGGGCCTGGACCCGCCCACTTCCGCTTTGGGGGCCAGCAACAGTTGCCAGGGCAACCCTGGGCATGGCAGGGGGCTTAAAGGGGGCCTGGACCCGCCCACTTCCGCTTTGGGGGCCAGCAACAGTTGCCAGGGCAACCCTGGGCATGGCAGGGGGCTCAAGGGGGCCTGGACCCGCCCACTTCCGCTTTGGGGGCCAGCAACAGTTGCCAGGGCAACCCTGGGCATGGCAGGGGGCTCAAGGGGGCCTGAACCCGCCACTTCCGCTTTGGGGGCCAGCATCAGTTGCCAGGGCAACCCTGGGCATGGCAGGGGGCTTAAAGGGGGCCTGGACCCACCCCACTTCCTCTTTGGGGGCCATCAACAGTTGCCAGGGCAACCCTGGGCATGGCAGGGGGCTTAAAGGGGGCCTGGACCCGCCCACTTCCGCTTTGGGGGCCAGCAACAGTTGCCAGGGCAACCCTGGGCAGGGCAGGGGGCTCAAGGGGGCCTGGACCCACCCACTTCCGCTTTGGGGGCCATCAACAGTTGCCAGGGCAAGCCTGGGCATGGCAGGGGGCTTTAAGGGGGCCTGGACCCGCCCACTTCCGCTTTGGGGGCCAGCAACAGTTGCCAGGGCAACCCTGGGCATGGCAGGGGGCTTAAGGGGGCCTGGACCCGCCCACTTCCGCTTTGGGGGCCAGCAACAGTTGCCAGGGCAACCCTGGGCATGGCAGGGGGCTTAAAGGGGCCTAGACCCGCCCACTTCCGCTTTGGGGGCCAGCAACACTTGCCAGGGCAACCCTGGGCAACGCAGGGGGCTTAAGGGGGCCTGGACCCGCCCACTTCCGCTTTGGGGGCCAGCAACAGTTGCCAGGGCAACCCTGGGCATGGCAGGGGGCTTTAAGGGTGCCTGGACCCGCCCACTTCCGCTTTGGGGGCCAGCAACAGTTGCCAGGGCAACCCTGGGCATGGCAGGGGGCTTAAGGGGGCCTGGACCCGCCCACTTCCGCTTTGGGGGCCAGCAACAGTTGCCAGGGCAACCCTGGGCATGGCAGGGGGCTTAAAGGGGCCTGGACCCGCCCACTTCCGCTTTGGGGGCCAGCAACACTTGCCAGGGCAACCCTGGGCATGGCAGGGGGCTTTACTGGGCCTGGACCCGCCCACTTCCGCTTTGGGGGCCAGCAACAGTTGCCAGGGCAACCCTGGGCATGGCAGGGGGCTTTAAGGCGGCCTGGACCCGCCCACTTCCGCTTTGGGGGCCAGCAACAGTTTCCAGGGCAACCCTGGGCATGGCAGGGGGCTTAAGGGGGCCTGGACCCGCCCACTTCCGCTTTGGGGGGCAGCAACAGTTGCCAGGGCAACCCTGGGCATGGCAGGTTGCTCAAGGGGGAATGGACCCGCCCACTTCCGCTTTGGGGGCCAGCAACAGTTGCCAGGGCAACCCTGGGCATGGCAGGGGGCTCAAGGGGGCCTGAACCCGCCCACTTCCGCTTTGGGGGCCAGCAACAGTTGCCAGGGCAACCCTGGGCATGGCAGGGGGCTTAAAGGGGGCCTGGACCCGCCCACTTCCGCTTTGGGGGCCAGCAACAGTTGCCAGGGCAACCCTGGGCATGGCAGGGGGCTTAAGGGGGCCTGGACCCGCCCACTTCCGCTTTGGGGGCCAGCAACAGTTGCCAGGGCAACCTTGGGCATGGCAGGGGGCTTTAAGGGGGCCTGGACCCACCCACTTCCGCTTTGGGGGCCAGCAACACTTGCCAGGGCAACCCTGGGCATGGCAGGGGCTTAAGGGGGCCGGGACCCGCCCACTTCCGCTTTGGGGGCCAGCATCAGTTGCCAGGGCAACCCTGGGCAGGGCAGGGGGCTTTAAGGGGGCCTGGACCCACCCACTTCCGCTTTGGGGGCCAGCAAAAGTTGCCAGGGCAACCCTGGGCATGGCAGGGGGCTTAAGGGGGCCTGGACCCGCCCACTTCCGCTTTGGGGGCCAGCAACAGTTGCCAGGGCAACCCTGGGCATGGCAGGGGGTTTAAAGGGGGCCTGGACCCGCCCACTTCCGCTTTGGGGGGCAGCAACAGTTGCCAGGGCAACTCTGGGCAGGCAGGGGGCTTTAAGGGGGCCTGGACCCGCCCACTTCCGCTTTGGGGGCCAGCAACAGTTGCCAGGGCAACCCTGGGCATGGCAGGGGGCTTTAAGGGGGCCTGGACCCGCCCACTTCCGCTTTGGGGGCCAGCAACAGTTGCCAGGGCAACCCTGGGCATGGCAGGGGGCTCAAGGGGGCCTGGACCCGCCCACTTCCGCTTTGGGGGCCAGCAACAGTTGCCAGGGCAACCCTGGGCATGGCAGGGGGCTTAAGGGGGGCCTGGACCCGCCCACTTCCGCTTTGGGGGCCAGCAACAGTTGCCAGGGCAACCCTAAGCATGGCAGGGGGCTCAAGGGGGCCTGGACCCGCCCACTTCCGCTTTGGGGGCCAGCAACAGTTGCCAGGGCAACCCTGGGCATGGCAGGGGGCTCAAGGGGGCCTGAACCCGCCCACTTCCGCTTTGGGGGCCAGCAACAGTTGCCAGGGCAACCCTGGGCATGGCAGGGGGCTTAAAGGGGGCCTGGACCCGCCCACTTCCGCTTTGGGGGCCAGCAACAGTTGCCAGGGCAACCCTGGGCATGGCAGGGGGCTCAAGGGGGCCTGGACCCGCCCACTTCCGCTTTGGGGGCCAGCAACAGTTGCCAGGGCAAGCCTGGGCATGGCAGGGGGCTTAAAGGGGCTTAGACCCGCCCACTTCCGCTTTGGGGGCCAGCAACACTTGCCAGGGCAACCCTGGGCATGGCAGGGGCTTAAGGGGGCCTGGACCCGCCCACTTCCGCTTTGGGGGCCAGCAACAGTTGCCAGGGCAACCCTGGGCATGGCAGGGGGCTTAAAAGGGCCTAGACCCGCCCACTTCCGCTTTGGGGGCCAGCAACACTTGCCAGGGCAACCCTGGGCAGGGCAGGGGGCTTAAGGGGGCCTGGACCCGCCCACTTCCGCTTTGGGGGCCAGCAACAGTTGCCAGGGCAACCCTGGGCATGGCAGGGGGTCTTTAAGTGTGCCTGGACCTGCCCACTTCCGCTTTGGGGGCCAGCAACACTTGCCAGGGCAACCCTGGGCATGGCAGGGGGCTTAAAGGGGGCCTGGACCCGCCCACTTCCGCTTTGGGGGCCAGCAACAGTTGCCAGGGCAACCCTGGGCATGGCAGGGGGCTTAAGGGGGCCTGGACCCGCCCACTTCCGCTTTTGGGGGGCCAGCAACAGTTGCCAGGGCAACCCTGGGCATGGCAGGGGTTTAAAGGGGGCCTGGACCCGCCCACTTCCGCTTTGGGGGCAGCAACAGTTGCCAGGGCAACCCTGGGCAGGCAGGGGGCTTTAAGGGGGCCTGGACCCGCCCACTTCCGCTTTGGGGGCCAGCAACAGTTGCCAGGGCAATCCTGGGCATGGCAGGGGGCTTAAAGGGGGCCTGGAACCGCCCACTTCCGCTTTGGGGGCCAGCAACAGTTGCCAGGGCAACCCTGGGCATGGCAGGGGGCTTAAGGGGGCCTGGACCCGCCCACTTCCGCTTTGGGGGCCAGCAACAGTTGCCAGGGCAACCCTAAGCATGGCAGGGGGCTCAAGGGGGCCTGGACCCGCCCACTTCCGCTTTGGGGGCCAGCAACAGTTGCCAGGGCAACCCTGGGCATGGCAGGGGGCTCAAGGGGGCCTGAACCCGCCCACTTCCGCTTTGGGGGCCAGCAACAGTTGCCAGGGCAACCCTGGGCATGGCAGGGGGCTTAAAGGGGCCTGGACCCGCCCACTTCCGCTTTGGGGGCCAGCAACAGTTGCCAGGGCAACCCTGGGCATGGCAGGGGGCTCAAGGGGGCCTGGACCCGCCCACTTCCGCTTTGGGGGCCAGCAACAGTTGCCAGGGCAAGCCTGGGCATGGCAGGGGGCTTAAAGGGGCTTAGACCCGCCCACTTCCGCTTTGGGGGCCAGCAACACTTGCCAGGGCAACCCTGGGCAACGCAGGGGGCTCAAGGGGGCCTGGACCCACCCACTTCTGCTTTGGGGGCCAGCAACAGTTGCCAGGCAAGCCTGGGCATGGCAGGGGGCTTTAAGGGGGCCTGGACCCGCCCACTTCCGCTTTGGGGGCCAGCAACAGTTGCCAGGGCAACCCTGGGCATGGCAGGGGGCTTAAGGGGGCCTGGACCCGCCCACTTCCGCTTTGGGGGCCAGCAACAGTTGCCAGGGCAACCCTGGGCATGGCAGGGGGCTTAAAGGGGCCTAGACCCGCCCACTTCCGCTTTGGGGCCAGCAACACTTGCTAGGGCAACCCTCGGCAGGGCAGGGGGCTTAAGGGGGCCTGGACCCGCCCACTTCCGCTTTGGGGGCCAGCAACAGTTGCCAGGGCAACCCTGGGCATGGCAGGGGGCTTTAAGGGGGCCTGGACCCGCCCACTTCCGCTTTGGGGGCCAGCAACACTTGCCAGGGCAACCCTGGGCATGGCAGGGGGCTTAAGGGGGCCTGGACCCGCCCACTTCCGCTTTGGGGGCCAGCAACAGTTGCCAGAGCAACCCTGGGCATGGCAGGGGGCTTAAAGGGGCCTAGACCCGCCCACTTCCGCTTTGGGGGCCAGCAACACTTGCCAGGGCAACCCTGGGCAGGGCAGGGGGCTTAAGGGGGCCTGGACCCGCCCACTTCCGCTTTGGGGGCCAGCAACAGTTGCCAGGGCAACCCTGGGCAGGGCAGGGGGCTTAAGGGGGCCTGGACCCGCCCACTTCCGCTTTGGGGGCCAGCAACAGTTGCCAGGGCAACCCTGGGCATGGCAGGGGGCTTTAAGGGGGCCTGGACCCGCCCACTTCCGCATTTGGGGGCCAGCAACAGTTGCCAGGGCAACCCTGGGCAGGGCAGGGGGCTCAAGGGGGCCTGGACCCACCCACTTCCGCTTTGGGGGCCATCAACAGTTGCCAGGGCAACCCTGGCAGGGCAGGGGGCTCAAGGGGGCCTGGACCCACCCACTTCCGCTTTGGGGGCCAGCAACAGTTGCCAGGGCAAGCCTGGGCATGGCAGGGGGCTTTAAGGGGGCCTGGACCCGCCCACTTCCGCTTTGGGGGCCAGCAACAGTTGCCAGGGCAACCCTGGGCAGGGCAGGGGGCTCAAGGGGGCCTGGACCCACCCACTTCCGCTTTGGGGGCCATCAACAGTTGCCAGGGCAACCCTGGGCATGGCATGGGGCTTTAAGGGGGCCTGGACCCGCCCACTTCCGCTTTGGGGGCCAGCAACAGTTGCCAGGGCAACCCTGGGCAGGGCAGGGGGCTCAAGGGGGCCTGGACCCACCCACTTCCGCTTTGGGGGCCAGCAACAGTTGCCAGGGCAAGCCTGGGCATGGCAGGGGGCTTTAAGGGGGCCTGGACCCGCCCACTTCCGCTTTGGGGGCCAGCAACAGTTGCCAGGGCAACCCTGGGCATGGCAGGGGGCTTAAGGGGCCTGGACCCGCCCACTTCCGCTTTGGGGGCCAGCAACAGTTGCCAGGGCAACCCTGGGCATGGCAGGGGGCTTAAGGGGGCCTGGACCCGCCCACTTCCGCTTTGGGGGCCAGCAACAGTTGCCAGGGCAACCCTGGGCATGGCAGGGGGCTTAAAGGGGCCTAGACCCGCCCACTTCCGCTTTGGGGGCCAGCAACACTTGCCAGGGCAACCCTGGGCAACGCAGGGGGCTTAAGGGGGCCTGGACCCGCCCACTTCCGCTTTGGGGGCCAGCAACAGTTGCCAGGGCAACCCTGGGCATGGCAGGGGGCTTTAAGTGTGCCTGGACCTGCCCACTTCCGCTTTGGGGGCCAGCAACACTTGCCAGGGCAACCCTGGGCATGGCAGGGGGCTTAAAGGGGGCCTGGACCCGCCCACTTCCGCTTTGGGGGCCAGCAACAGTTGCCAGGGCAACCCTGGGCATGGCAGGGGGCTTAAGGGGGCCTGGACCCGCCCACTTCCGCTTTGGGGGCCAGCAACAGTTGCCAGGGCAACCCTGGGCATGGCAGGGGGTTTAAAGGGGGCCTGGACCCGCCCACTTCCGCTTTGGGGGGCAGCAACAGTTGCCAGGGCAACCCTGGGCAGGCAGGGGGCTTTAAGGGGGCCTGGACCCGCCCACTTCCGCTTTGGGGGCCAGCAACAGTTGCCAGGGCAATCCTGGGCATGGCAGGGGGCTTAAAGGGGGCCTGGAACCGCCCACTTCCGCTTTGGGGGCCAGCAACAGTTGCCAGGGCAACCCTGGGCATGGCAGGGGGCTTAAGGGGGGCCTGGACCCGCCCACTTCCGCTTTGGGGGCCAGCAACAGTTGCCAGGGCAACCCTAAGCATGGCAGGGGGCTCAAGGGGCCTGGACCCGCCCACTTCCGCTTTGGGGGCCAGCAACAGTTGCCAGGGCAACCCTGGGCATGGCAGGGGGCTCAAGGGGGCCTGAACCCGCCCACTTCCGCTTTGGGGGCCAGCAACAGTTGCCAGGGCAACCCTGGGCATGGCAGGGGGCTTAAAGGGGGCCTGGACCCGCCCACTTCCGCTTTGGGGGCCAGCAACAGTTGCCAGGGCAACCCTGGGCATGGCAGGGGGCTCAAGGGGGCCTGGACCCGCCCACTTCCGCTTTGGGGGCCAGCAACAGTTGCCAGGGCAAGCCCTGGGCATGGCAGGGGCTTAAAGGGGCTTAGACCCGCCCACTTCCGCTTTGGGGGGCCAGCAACACTTGCCAGGGCAACCCTGGGCATGGCAGGGGGCTTAAGGGGGCCTGGACCCGCCCACTTCCGCTTTGGGGGCCAGCAACAGTTGCCAGGGCAACCCTGGGCATGGCAGGTGGGCTTAAAAGGGCCTAGACCCGCCCACTTCCGCTTTGGGGGCCAGCAACACTTGCCAGGGCAACCCTGGGCAGGGCAGGGGGCTTTAAGGGGGCCTGGACCCGCCCACTTCCGCTTTGGGGGCCAGCAACAGTTGCCAGGGCAACCCTGGGCATGGCAGGGGGCTTAAGGGGGCCTGGACCCGCCCACTTCCGCTTTGGGGGCCAGCAACAGTTGCCAGGGCAACCCTGGGCATGGCAGGGTGCTTTAAGGGGGCCTGGACCCGCCCACTTCCGCTTTGGGGGCCAGCAACACTTGCCAGGGCAACCCTGGGCATGGCAGGGGGCTTAAGGGGGCCTGGACCCGCCCACTTCCGCTTTGGGGGCCAGCAACAGTTGCCAGGGCAACCCTGGGCATGGCAGGGGGCTTAAAGGGGCCTAGACCCGCCCACTTCCGCTTTGGGGGCCAGCAACACTTGCCAGGGCAACCCTGGGCAGGGCAGGGGGCTTAAGGGGGCCTGGACCCGCCCACTTCCGCTTTGGGGGCCAGCAACAGTTGCCAGGGCAACCCTGGGCATGGCAGGGGGCTTTAAGGGGGCCTGGACCCGCCCACTTCCGCTTTGGGGGCCAGCAACACTTGCCAGGGCAACCCTGGGCATGGCAGGGGGCTTAAGGGGGCCTGGACCCGCCCACTTCCGCTTTGGGGGCCAGCAACAGTTGCCAGGGCAACCCTGGGCATGGCAGGGGGCTTTAAGGGGGCCTGGACCCGCCCACTTCCGCTTTGGGGGCCAGCAACAGTTGCCAGGGCAACCCTGGGCATGGCAGGGGGCTTTAAGGGGGCCTGGACCCGCCCACTTCCGCTTTGGGGGCCAGCAACACTTGCCAGGGCAACCCTGGGCATGGCAGGGGGCTTAAGGGGGCCTGGACCCGCCCACTTCCGCTTTGGGGGCCAGCATCAGTTGCCAGGGCAACCCTGGGCAGGGCAGGGGGCTTTAAGGGAGCCTGGACCCACCCACTTCCTCTTTGGGGGCCATCAACAGTTGCCAGGGCAACCCTGGGCATGGCAGGGGGCTTAAAGGGGGCCTGGACCCGCCCACTTCCGCTTTGGGGGCCTGCAACAGTTGCCAGGGCAACCCTGGGCAGGGCAGGGGGCTCAAGGGGGCCTGGACCCACCCACTTCCGCTTTGGGGGCCATCAACAGTTGCCAGGGCAACCCTGGGCATGGCAGGGGGCTTTAAGGGGGCCTGGACCCGCCCACTTCCGCTTTGGGGGCCAGCAACAGTTGCCAGGGCAACCCTGGGCAGGGCAGGGGGCTCAAGGGGGCCTGGACCCACCCACTTCCGCTTTGGGGGCCAGCAACAGTTGCCAGGGCAAGCCTGGGCATGGCAGGGGGCTTTAAGGGGGCCTGGACCCGCCCACTTCCGCTTTGGGGGCCAGCAACAGTTGCCAGGGCAACCCTGGGCATGGCAGGGGGCTTAAGGGGGCCTGGACCCGCCCACTTCCGCTTTGGGGGCCAGCAACAGTTGCCAGGGCAACCCTGGGCATGGCAGGGGGCTTAAAGGGGCCTAGACCCGCCCACTTCCGCTTTGGGGGCCAGCAACACTTGCCAGGGCAACCCTGGGCAACGCAGGGGGCTCAAGGGGCCTGGACCCACCCACTTCTGCTTTGGGGCCAGCAACAGTTGCCAGGGCAAGCCTGGGCATGGCAGGGGGCTTTAAGGGGGCCTGGACCCGCCCACTTCCGCTTTGGGGGCCAGCAACAGTTGCCAGGGCAACCCTGGGCATGGCAGGGGGCTTAAGGGGGCCTGGACCCGCCCACTTCCGCTTTGGGGGCCAGCAACAGTTGCCAGGGCAACCCTGGGCATGGCAGGGGGCTTAAAGGGGCCTAGACCCGCCCACTTCCGCTTTGGGGGCCAGCAACACTTGCCAGGGCAACCCTCGGGCAGGGCAGGGGGCTTTAAGGGGGCCTGGACCCGCCCACTTCCGCTTTGGGGGCCAGCAACAGTTGCCAGGGCAACCCTGGGCATGGCAGGGGCTTTAAGGGGGCCTGGACCCGCCCACTTCCGCTTTGGGGGCCAGCAACACTTGCCAGGGCAACCCTGGGCATGGCAGGGGGCTTAAGGGGGCCTGGACCCGCCCACTTCCGCTTTGGGGGCCAGCAACAGTTGCCAGAGCAACCCTGGGCATGGCAGGGGCTTAAAGGGGCCTAGACCCGCCCACTTCCGCTTTGGGGGCCAGCAACACTTGCCAGGGCAACCCTGGGCAGGGCAGGGGGCTTAAGGGGGCCTGGACCCGCCCACTTCCGCTTTGGGGGCCAGCAACAGTTGCCAGGGCAACCCTGGGCAGGGCAGGGGGCTTAAGGGGCCTGGACCCGCCCACTTCCGCTTTGGGGGCCAGCAACAGTTTGCCAGGGCAACCCTGGGCATGGCAGGGGGCTTTAAGGGGGCCTGGACCCGCCCACTTCCGCTTTGGGGGCCAGCAACACTTGCCAGGGCAACCCTGGGCATGGCAGGGGGCTTAAAGGGGGCCTGGACCCGCCCACTTCCGCTTTGGGGCCAGCAACAGTTGCCAGGGCAACCCTGGGCAGGGCAGGGGGCTCAAGGGGGCCTGGACCCACCCACTTCCGCTTTGGGGGCCATCAACAGTTGCCAGGGCAACCCTGGGCATGGCATGGGGCTTTAAGGGGGCCTGGACCCGCCCACTTCCGCTTTGGGGGCCAGCAACAGTTGCCAGGGCAACCCTGGGCAGGGCAGGGGGCTCAAGGGGGCCTGGACCCACCCACTTCCGCTTTGGGGGCCAGCAACAGTTGCCAGGGCAAGCCTGGGCATGGCAGGGGCTTTAAGGGGGCCTGGACCCGCCCACTTCCGCTTTGGGGGCCAGCAACAGTTGCCAGGGCAACCCTGGGCATGGCAGGGGGCTTAAGGGGGCCTGGACCCGCCCATTTCCGCTTTGGGGGCCAGCAACAGTTGCCAGGGCAACCCTGGGCATGGCAGGGGGCTTAAAGGGGCCTAGACCCGCCCACTTCCGCTTTGGGGGCCAGCAACACTTGCCAGGGCAACCCTGGGCAGGGCAGGGGCTTAAGGGGGCCTGGACCCGCCCACTTCCGCTTTGGGGGCCAGCAACAGTTGCCAGGGCAACCCTGGGCATGGCAGGGGGCTTTAAGGGTGCCTGGACCCGCCCACTTCCGCTTTGGGGGCCAGCAACACTTGCCAGGGCAACCCTGGGGCATGGCAGGGGGCTTAAAGGGGGCCTGGACCCGCCCACTTCCGCTTTGGGGGCCAGCAACAGTTGCCAGGGCAACCCTGGGCATGGCAGGGGGCCTGGACCCGCCCACTTCCGCTTTGGGGGCCAGCAACAGTTGCCAGGGCAACCCTGGGCATGGCAGGGGGCTTAAGGGGCCTGGACCCGGCCACTTCCGCTTTGGGGGCCAGCAACAGTTGCCAGGGCAACCCTGGGCATGGCAGGGGGCTTTAAGGCGGCCTGGACCCGCCCACTTCCGCTTTGGGGGCCAGCAACAGTTGCCAGGTCAACCCTGGGCATGGCAGGGGGCTTAAGGGGGCCTGGACCCGCCCACTTCCGCTTTGGGGGCCAGCAACAGTTGCCAGGGCAACCCTGGGCATGGCAGGGGGCTTAAAGGGGGCCTGGACCCGCCCACTTCCGCTTTGGGGGCCAGCAACAGTGCCAGGGCAACCCTGGGCATGGCAGGGGGTTTAAAGGGGGCCTGGACCCGCCCACTTCCGCTTTGGGGGCAGAAACAGTTGCCAGGGCAACCTGGGCAGGCAGGGGGCTTTAAGGGGGCCTGGACCCGCCCACTTCCGCTTTGGGGGCCAGCAACAGTTGCCATGGCAACCCTGGGCATGGCAGGGGGCTTAAAGGGGGCCTGGACCCGCCCACTTCCGCTTTGGGGGCCAGCAACAGTTGCCAGGGCAACCCTGGGCATGGCAGGGGGCTCAAGGGGGCCTGAACCCGCCCACTTCCGCTTTGGGGGCCAGCAACAGTTGCCAGGGCAACCCTGGGCATGGCAGGGGGCTTAAAGGGGGCCTGGACCCGCCCACTTCCGCTTTGGGGGCCAGCAACAGTTGCCAGGGCAACCCTGGGCATGGCAGGGGTCAAGGGGGCCTGGACCCGCCCACTTCCGCTTTGGGGGCCAGCAACAGTTGCCAGGGCAAGCCTGGGCATGGCAGGGGGCTTAAAGGGGCTTAGACCAGCCCACTTCCGCTTTGGGGGCCAGCAACACTTGCCAGGGCAACCTGGGCATGGCAGGGGGCTTAAGGGGGCCTGGACCCGCCCACTTCCGCTTTGGGGGCCAGCAACAGTTGCCAGGGCAACCCTGGGCATGGGCAGGGGGCTTAAAGGGGCCTAGACCCGCCCATCCCCGCTTTGGGGGCCAGCAACACTTGCCAGGGCAACCCTGGGCAGGGCAGGGGGCTTAAGGGGGCCTGGACCCGCCCACTTCCGCTTTGGGGGCCAGCAACAGTTGCCAGGGCAACCCTGGGCATGGCAGGGGGCTTTAAGGGGGCCTGGACCCGCCCACTTCCGCTTTGGGGGCCAGCAACACTTGCCAGGGCAACCCTGGGCATGGCAGGGGCTTAAGGGGGCCTGGACCCGCCCACTTCCGCTTTGGGGGCCAGCAACAGTTGCCAGGGCAACCCTGGGCATGGCAGGGGCTTAAAGTGGCCTAGACCCGCCCACTTCCGCTTGGAGGCCAGCAACACTTGCCAGGGCAACCCTGGGCAGGGCAGGGGGCTTAAGGGGGCCTGGACCCGGCCCACTTCCGCTTTGGGGGCCAGCAACAGTTGCCAGGGCAACCCTGGGCATGGCAGGGGGCTTAAGGGGGCCTGGACCCGCCCACTTCCGCTTTGGGGGCCAGCAACAGTTGCCAGGGCAACCCTGGGCATGGCAGGGTGCTTTAAGGGGGCCTGGACCCGCCCACTTCCGCTTTGGGGCCAGCAACACTTGCCAGGGCAACCCTGGGCATGGCAGGGGGCTTAAGGGGGCCTGGACCCGCCCACTTCCGCTTTGGGGGGCCAGCAACAGTTGCCAGAGGCAACCCTGGGCATGGCAGGGGGCTTAAAGGGGCCTAGACCCGCCCATCCCCGCTTTGGGGGCCAGCAACACTTGCCAGGGCAACCCTGGGCAGGGCAGGGGGCTTAAGGGGGCCTGGACCCGCCCACTTCCGCTTTGGGGGCCAGCAACAGTTGCCAGGGCAACCCTGGGCATGGCAGGGGGCTTTAAGGGGGCCTGGACCCGCCCACTTCCGCTTTGGGGGCCAGCAACACTTGCCAGGGCAACCCTGGGCATGGCAGGGGGCTTAAGGGGGCCTGGACCCGCCCACTTCCGCTTTGGGGGCCAGCATCAGTTGCCAGGGCAACCCTGGGCATGGCAGGGGGCTTTAAGGGGGCCTGGACCCGCCCACTTCCGCTTTGGGGGCCAGCAACACTTGCCAGGGCAACCCGGGCATGGCAGGGGGCTTAAGGGGGCCTGGACCCGCCCACTTCCGCTTTGGGGCCAGCAACAGTTGCCAGAGCAACCCTGGGCATGGCAGGGGCTTAAAGGGGCCTAGACCCGCCCACTTCCGCTTTGGGGGGCCAGCAACACTTGCCAGGGCAACCCTGGGCAGGGCAGGGGGCTTAAGGGGGCCTGGACCCGCCCACTTCCGCTTTGGGGGCCAGCAACAGTTGCCAGGGCAACCCTGGGCAGGGCAGGGGGCTTAAAGGGGCCTAGACCCGCCCACTTCCGCTTTGGGGGCCAGCAACAGTTGCCAGGGCAACCCTGGGCATGGCAGGGGGCTTTAAGGGGGCCTGGACCCGCCCACTTCCGCTTTGGGGGCCAGCAACACTTGCCAGGGCAACCCTGGGCATGGCAGGGCGCTTAAGGGGGCCTGGACCCGCCCACTTCCGCTTTGGGGGCCAGCAACAGTTGCCAGGGCAACCCTGGGCATGGCAGGGGGCTTTAAGGGGGCCTGGACCCGCCCACTTCCGCTTTGGGGGCCAGCAACAGTTGCCAGGGCAACCCTGGGCATGGCAGGGGCTTTAAGGGGGCCTGGACCCGCCCACTTCCGCTTTGGGGGCCAGCAACAGTTGCCAGGGCAACCCTGGCATGGCAGGGGGCTTTAAGGGGCCTGGACCCGCCCACTTCCGCTTTGGGGGCCAGCAACACTTGCCAGGGCAACCCTGGGCATGGCAGGGGGCTTAAGGGGGCCTGGACCCGCCCACTTCCGCTTTGGGGGCCAGCATCAGTTGCCAGGGCAACCCTGGGCATGGCAGGGGGCTTAAAGGGGCCTGGACCCGCCCACTTCCGCTTTGGGGGCCAGCAACAGTTGCCAGGGCAACCCTGGGCATGGCAGGGGGTTTAAAGGGGGCCTGGACCCGCCCACTTCCGCTTTGGGGGCAGCAACAGTTGCCAGGGCAACCCTGGGCAGGCAGGGGCTTTAAGGGGGCCTGGACCCGCCCACTTCCGCTTTGGGGGCCAGCAACAGTTGCCAGGGCAACCCTGTGCATGGCAGGTGGCTTAAAGGGGGCCTGGACCCGCCCACTTCCGCTTTGGGGGCCAACAACAGTTGCCAGGGCAACCCTGGGCATGGCAGGGGGCTTAAGGGGGGCCTGGACCCGCCCACTTCCGCTTTGGGGGCCAGCAACAGTTGCCAGGGCAACCCTAAGCATGGCAGGGGGCTCAAGGGGGCCTGGACCTGCCCACTTCCGCTTTGGGGGCCAGCAACAGTTGCCAGGGCAACCCTGGGCATGGCAGGGGCTTAAGGGGGCCTGGACCCGCCCACTTCCGCTTTGGGGGCCAGCAACAGTTGCCAGGGCAACCCTGGGCATGGCAGGGGGCTTTAAGGGGGCCTGGACCCGCCCACTTCCGCTTTGGGGGCCAGCAACACTTGCCAGGGCAACCCTGGGCATGGCAGGGGGCTTAAGGGGGCCTGGACCCGCCCACTTCCGCTTTGGGGGCCAGCAACAGTTGCCAGGGCAACCCTGGGCATGGCAGGGGGCTTAAAGGGGCCTAGACCCGCCCACTTCCGCTTTGGGGGCCAGCAACCAGTTTCCAGGGCAACCCTGGGCATGGCAGGGGGCTTAAGGGGCCTGGACCCGCCCACTTCCGCTTTGGGGGCAGCAACAGTTGCCAGGGCAACCCTGGGCATGGCAGGTTGCTCAAGGGGGAATGGACCCGCCCACTTCCGCTTTGGGGGCCAGCAACAGTTGCCAGGGCAACCCTGGGCATGGCAGGGGGCTCAAGGGGGCCTGAACCCGCCCACTTTCGCTTTGGGGCCAGCACAGTTGCCAGGGCAACCCTGGGCATGGCAGGGGCTTAAAGGGGGCCTGGACCCGCCCACTTCCGCTTTGGGGGCCAGCAACAGTTGCCAGGGCAACCCTGGGCATGGCAGGGGCTCAAGGGTGCCTGGACCCGCCCACTTCCGCTTTGGGGGCCAGCAACACTTGCCAGGGCAACCCTGGGCATGGCAGGGGGCTTAAGGGGGCCTGGACCCGCCCACTTCCGCTTTGGGGGGCAGCAACAGTTGCCAGGGCAACCCTGGGCATGGCAGGTTGCTCAAGGGGAATGGACCCGCCCACTTCCGCTTTGGGGGCCAGCAACAGTTGCCAGGGCAACCCTGGGCATGGCAGGGGCTCAAGGGGGCCTGAACCCGCCCACTTTCGCTTTGGGGGCCAGCAACAGTTGCCAGGGCAACCCTGGGCATGGCAGGGGGCTTAAAGGGGGCCTGGACCCGCCCACTTCCGCTTTGGGGGCCAGCAACAGTTGCCAGGGCAACCCTGGGCATGGCAGGGGGCTCAAGGGGGCCTGGACCCGCCCACTTCCGCTTTGGGGGCCAGCAACAGTTGCCAGGGCAAGCCTGGGCATGGCAGGGGGCTAAGGGGGCCTGGACCCGCCAACTTCCGCTTTGGGGGCCAGCAACAGTTGCCAGGGCAACCCTGGGCATGGCAGGGGGCTTTAGGCGGCCTGGACCCGCCCACTTCCGGCTTTGGGGGCCAGCAACAGTTGCCAGGGCAACCCTGGGCATGGCAGGGGCTTAAGGGGGCCTGGACCCGCCCACTTCCGCTTTGGGGGCCAGCAACAGTTGCCAGGGCAACCCTGGGAATGGCAGGGGGCTTTAAGGGGCCTGGACCCACCCACTTCCGCTTTGGGGGCCAGCAACACTTGCCAGGGCAACCCTGGGCATGGCAGGGGGCTTAAGGGGCCTGGACCCGCCCACTTCCGCTTTGGGGGCCAGCATCAGTTGCCAGGGCAACCCTGGGCAGGGCAGGGGGCTTTAAGGGGGCCTGGACCCACCCACTTCCGCTTTGGGGGCCAGCAACAGTTGCCAGGGCAACCCTGGGCATGGCAGGGGGCTTAAAGGGGGCCTGGACCCGCCCACTTCCGCTTTTGGGGGCCAGCAACAGTTGCCAGGGCAAGCCTGGGCATGGCAGGGGGCTTTAAGGGGGCCTGGACCCGCCCACTTCCGCTTTGGGGGCCAGCACAGTTGCCAGGGCAACCCTGGGCATGGCAGGGGGCTTAGGGGGCCTGGACCCGCCCACTTCCGCTTTGGGGGCCAGCAACAGTTGCCAGGGCAACCCTGGGCATGGCAGGGGGCTTAAAGGGGCCTAGACCCGCCCACTTCCGCTTTGGGGGCCAGCAACACTTGCCAGGGCAACCCTGGGCATGGCAGGGGGCTTAAGGGGGCCTGGACCCGCCCACTTCCGCTTTGGGGGCCAGCAACAGTTGCCAGGGCAACCCTGGGCATGGCAGGCTTAAGGGCCTGGACCCGCCACTTCCGCTTTGGGGGCCAGCAACAGTTGCCAGGGCAACCCTGGGCATGGCAGGGGCTTAAGGGGGCCTGGACCCGGCCACTTCCGCTTTGGGGGCCAGCAACAGTTGCCATGGCAACCCTGGGCATGGCAGGGGCTTAAGGCGGCCTGGACCCGCCCACTTCA